>NC_134505.1:995449-1022949 GCF_040206685.1 Ascaphus truei
TGTGTGTGTGTGTATGTGTGTGTGTGGGGGGGGGTCTCTGTGTGTGTCTGTGTGTGTGTGTGTGTGGGTCTCTGTGTGTGTCTGTGTGTGTGTGTCTGTGTGTCTCTGTGTGTGTGTGTCTGTGTGTCTCTCTCCTTGTGTGTGTGTCTGTCTGTGTGTCTGTGTGTCTCTCTCCTTGTGTGTGTGTCTGTGTCTGTGTCTGTGTCTGTGTCTGTGTCTGTGTGTGTGTGTGTGTGTGTGTGTGTCTGTCTCTGTGTGTGTGTGTCTCTGTGTGTGTCTGTGTGTGTCTGTGTGTGTCTGTGTGTCTGTCTATACACACACACACACACACACACACACATAGTATACTACAGAGGGCATTGGTGCTCGATGGAAAAAAACATCCAACTTGAAGAAAAGACGAGATTGATCTAATTCTCTGCACCAGACAAAATAAATGCGAAATAGAGTGTGTTTATTGACCCCTAACACACAGAAGCCCAACATGTCGGTCCCGGAAGGGTGCAGATAATCAGATCAGCCTGGTCTTTTCTTCAAGACACACACACACACACACACGTTAAACGTGAAAGTGGGACTATACGAGACATCCTTGAGCAGAAGTGCGTTCTAGGGAATGTTGGAAGCCCGAAACCAACCTTGGCCAAGAAGATACTCAACATTCGGGGCCCATCTCCCAGAATCCTCTATCCGGGGCATTGACGGGGGCAGCTGTTGTGTGCAATAAAACACGTCTCTTATGCTTCCAATCTCTACGGACAAAAGGAAAGCAAAGGCTTCTGGGAACAGCAATAGCATTAGCATGAGAATGGGGCGAGTGAGTGTGGCTCAGGGGATCCATTGTCCCGCACTGGCCCCGGGATAGTGAGGGGTGTAAAGAAACGTTAAGGGGGCAGGGGGAGGCCTGACAGTGACAGGCATGGAGATGACCAAAAAGCCTCTAGTCAACGAGTGACAGCCTGGGAAAAGCCTCACTTCTTAACCTTTGGTCTCCACCACAAGGCTACTGTCCTGCGATGGCAGAAGTCCGGTGCTGGAGGTGGGATGGGGCTAGGGGCTTAGGACTATGGGCTCTACAATGGGGGCTAGGGACTCGTGACTATGCGATGGGACTAGGAGCTTTGCGATGGGGGTAGGGGCTCCTGGCTATGCGATGGGGTAGGGGCTCGTGACTATGTGATGGGGGAGGGGATCGTGGCTATGCGATGGGGATAGGGGCTCGTGACTATGTGATGGGGGAGGGGATCGTGGCTATGAGATGGGGGTAGGGGCTCGTGGCTATGCAATGGGGGTAGGGGCTCGTGGCTATGCGATGGGGGTAGGGACTCGTGGCTATGAGATGGGGGTAGGGGCTCGTGGCTATGCGATGGGGGTAGGGGCTCGTGGCTATGCGATGGGGGTAGGGACTCGTGGCTATGAGATGGGGGTAGGGGCTCGTGGCTATGAGATGGGGGTAGGGGCTCGTGGCTATGAGATGGGGGTAGGGGCTCCTGGCTATGCGATGGGGGTAGGGGCTCCTGGCTATGCGATGGGGATAGGGGCTCGTGGCTATGCGATGGGGATAGGGGCTAGGGGCTATGCGATGGGGGTAGGGGCTCGTGGCTATGCGATGGGGGAGGGGATCGTGGCTATGCGATGGGAGGGGATCGTGGCTATGCGATGGGGGTAGAGGATCGTGGCTATGAGATGGGGGTAGGGGCTCCTGGCTATGCGATGGGGGAGGGGATCGTGGCTATGCGATGGGGGTAGGGGCTCCTGGCTATGCGATGGGGGAGGGGCTCGTGGCTATGCGATGGGGGTAGGGGCTCCTGGCTATGCGATGGGGGAGGGGATCGTGGCTATGCGATGGGGATAGGGGCTCGTGGCTATGCGATGGGGGTAGGGGCTCGTGGCTATGCGATGGGGGTAGGGGCTCGTGGCTATGCGATGGGGGTAGGGGCTCGTGGCTATGCGATGGGGAGGGGATCGTGGCTATGCGTTGGGGGTAGGGGATCGTGGCTATGCGATGGGGGTAGAGGATCGTGGCTATGCGATGGGGGAGGGGATCGTGGCTATGCGATGGGGGAGGGGATCGTGGCTATGCGATGGGGGAGGGGATCGTGGCTATGCGATGGGGGAGGGGATCGTGGCTATGCGATGGGGGAGGGGATCGTGGCTATGCGATGGGGGAGTGGATCGTGGCTATGCGATGGGGGAGGGGATCGTGGCTATGTGATGGGGGAGGGGATTGTGGCTATGCGATGGGGGAGGAGATCGTGGCTATGCGATGGGGGAGGGGATCGTGGCTATGCGATGGGGAGGGGATCGTGGCTATGCGATGGGGGAGGGGATCGTGGCTATGAGATGGGGGTAGGGGCTCGTGGCTATGCGATGGGGTAGAGGATCGTGGCTATGCGATGGGGAGGGGCTCGTGGCTATGCGATGGGGAGGGGATCGTGGCTATGCGATGGGGGTAGGGACTCATGGCTATGAGATGGGGGTAGGGGCTCGTGGCTATGAGATGGGGGTAGGGGCTCGTGGCTATGCGATGGGGGTAGGGGCTCGTGACTATGCGATGGGGGTAGGGGCTCGTGGCTATGAGATGGGGGTAGGGGCTCATGGCTATGAGATGGGGGTAGGGACTCGTGGCTATGAGATGGGGGTAGGGGCTCCTGGCTATGCGATGGGGGTAGGGACTCGTGGCTATGCGATGGGGGTAGGGGCTCGTGGCTATGCGATGGGGGTAGGGGCTCGTGGCTATGCGATGGGGGTAGGGGCTCGTGGCTATGAGATGGGGGTAGGGGCTCGTGGCTATGCGATGGGGGTAGGGGCTTGTGGCTATGCGATGGGGGTAGGGGCTCGTGGCTATGAGATGGGGGTAGGGGCTCGTGGCTATGCGATGGGGGTAGGGGCTCGTGGCTATGCGATGGGGGTAGGGGCTCGTGGCTGTGCGATGGGGGTAGGGGCTCATGGCTATGCGATTTGGGTAGGGGCTCATGGCTATGCGATGGGGGTAGGGGCTCGTGGCTATGCGATTGGGGTAGGGGCTCGTGGCTATGCGATGGGGGTAGGGGCTCTGCAATGGGGGTAGGGGCTCCTGACTATGCGATGGGACTAGTGGCCCTGCGATGGGGCTCGGGACTATGCGATGGGGGTAGGGGCTCGTGGCTAAGCGATGGGACTAGTGGTGCTACCATGGCACTAGGAGCTAATCATTCTGTGATGAGACTAAGGGCTAGTGGATCATAGAGCCCCACAGACCCATAGTCCCACAAACCCAGAGTACCTCTACTTTCTATTCCAGGAAACGGCGAACCCGCAGTGTCGTTTGAAAGCCCCCTAAGGAAGACGATTGTGGGAACTGCGCCTCTCGTTTTCAAGTATGTCCTGGTGACCATACATGGTTATGTTACACGTTATATTTACAGACATTGCATGGGCAGTTAGGGATAGTATATGTTACGGGCGTATGCAACAGGTACAGACATTGCATGGACAGTTAGGGATAATATATGTTACAGGCGTATGTAACAGTTACAGACATTGCATGGACAGTTAGGGATAGTATATGTTACAGGCGTATGTAACAGTTACAGACATTGCATGGACAGTTAGGGATAGTATATGTTACAGGCGTATGTAACAGTTACAGACATTGCATGGACAGTTAGGGATAATATATGTTACGGGCGTATGTAACAGTTACAGACATTGCATGGACAGTTAGGGATAGTATATGTTACGGGCGTATGTAACAGTTACAGACATTGCATGCACAGTTAGGGATAGTATATGTTACGGGCGTATGTAACAGTTACAGACATTGCATGGACAGTTAGGGATAATATATGTTACAGGCGTATGTAACAGTTACAGACATTGCATGGACAGTTAGGGATAATATATGTTACAGGCGTATGTAACAGTTACAGACATTGCATGGACAGTTAGGGATAATATATGTTACGGGCGTATGTAACAGTTACAGACATTGCATGGACAGTTAGGGATAATATATGTTACGGGCGTATGTAACAGTTACAGACATTGCATGGACAGTTAGGGATAGTATATGTTACGGGCGTATGTAACAGTTACAGACATTGCATGCACAGTTAGGGATAATATATGTTACAGGCGTATGTAACAGTTACAGACATTGCATGGACAGTTAGGGATAGTATATGTTACAGGCGTATGTAACAGTTACAGACATTGCATGGACAGTTAGGGATAGTATATGTTACAGGCATATGCAACAGTTACAGACATTGCATGGACAGTTAGGGATAATATATGTTACGGTCGTATGCAACAGTTACAGACATTGCATGGACAGTTAGGGATAATATATGTTACGGGCGTATGTAACAGTTACAGACATTGCATGGACAGTTAGGGATAGTATATGTTACGGGCGTATGTAACAGTTACAGACATTGCATGGACAGTTAGGGATAATATATGTTACGGGCGTATGTAACAGTTACAGACATTGCATGGACAGTTAGGGATAATATATGTTACGGGCGTATGTAACAGTTACAGACATTGCATGGACAGTTAGGGATAGTATATGTTACGGGCGTATGTAACAGTTACAGACATTGCATGGACAGTTAGGGATAATATATGTTACGGGCGTATGTAACAGTTACAGACATTGCATGGACAGTTAGGGATAGTATATGTTACAGGCATATGCAACAGTTACAGACATTGCATGGACAGTTAGGGATAATATATGTTACAGGCGTATATAACAGTTACAGACATTGCATGGACAGTTAGGGATAGTATATGTTACAGGCGTATGTAACAGTTACAGACATTGCATGGACAGTTAGGGATAGTATATGTTACGGGCGTATGTAACAGTTACAGACATTGCATGGACAGTTAGGGATAGTATATGTTACGGGCGTATGTAACAGTTACAGACATTGCATGGACAGTTAGGGATAGTATATGTTACGGGCGTATGTAACAGTTACAGACATTGCATGGACAGTTAGGGATAGTATATGTTACGGGCGTATGTAACAGTTACAGACATTGCATGGACAGTTAGGGATAGTATATGTTACAGGCGTATGTAACAGTTACAGACATTGCATGGACAGTTAGGGATAATATATGTTACAGGTGTATGTAACTGTTACAGACATTGCATGGACAGTTAGGGATAATATATGTTACGGGCGTATGTAACAGTTACAGACATTGCATGGACAGTTAGGGATAGTATATGTTACGGGCGTATGTAACAGTTACAGACATTGCATGGACAGTTAGGGATAATATATGTTACGGGCGTATGTAACAGTTACAGACATTGCATGGACAGTTAGGGATAATATATGTTACGGGCGTATGTAACAGTTACAGACATTGCATGGACAGTTAGGGATAGTATATGTTACAGGCGTATGTAACAGTTACAGACATTGCATGGACAGTTAGGGATAATATATGTTACGGGCGTATGTAACAGGTACAGACATTGCATGGACAGTTAGGGATAGTATATGTTACGGGCGTATGTAACAGGTACAGACATTGCATGGACAGTTAGGGATAGTATATGTTACGGGCGTATGTAACAGTTACAGACATTGCATGGACAGTTAGGGATAATATATGTTACGGGCGTATGTAACTGTTACAGACATTGCATGGACAGTTAAGGATAATATATGTTACAGGCGTATGTAACAGTTACAGACATTGCATGGACAGTTAGGGATAGTATATGTTACAGGCGTATGTAACAGTTACAGACATTGCATGGACAGTTAGGGATAGTATATGTTACAGGCGTATGTAACAGTTACAGACATTGCATGGACAGTTAGGGATAGTATATGTTACGGGCGTATGTAACAGTTACAGACATTGCATGGACAGTTAGGGATAGTACATGTTACAGGCGTATGTAACAGTTACAGACATTGCATGGACAGTTAGGGATAGTATATGTTACGGGCGTATGTAACAGTTACAGACCAGATTAAAATGTGAGACAGCTAAAGTCTTGATAGAACTTAGACTGGTGATAGTCTCCGGCAGACTGTTCCAGTTGTGGGGTGCACGGTAAGAGAAGGAGGAGCGGCCGGATACTTTTTTCAACTTTGGGACTGTGAGCAGTTTTTTGGGGGTCAGATCCCAGGTGAGAATTGTTGAATTGGAGATCTTATTTGTCAGCTAATTAATAAACTCACAGTGACAACCCACAAGGCAGATTCACTGTGTGACCCTATAACTCCCAGTCAGACAAGAGTCAGGTCAAAGACCCCTGACATTGACCCTATAACACATTCAACAGCTGCCCCATAAACCTTGCCTTCATGTACCCAGAACCCTCTGCTGCGTGTCCATGGCAATAGTGCAATCTTACCGTCAGATTAGCTTCCCCTTTAAAAAAAAAAAATCTAGCAAAGATTTACTTAGGGGGTCTTTGGGTACGGGAGGGTGTCAACCAAGTGATTTCTGTTCCTATCAGAGATCAAATAAAGATAAGGGGAGGAGGGGAGAAAGGGGGCTTTGCCAGTGCAAACTCTTGTTGAACATACATTGATATCAAACAAAAAAGAGAGCGGACAGAGGGAAATCACCCCCCTCCCAAGAGTCAGCTCGCCGGGTATCCACGCTAACTTTAAATAAATGATAGAAAACTACTTGTAGGTTTCCGATTTGGGTACAAAGTGTCAATCCCTCAGATGTGACCCCTTAACCATGTCACTGCCATTAGTACACTTTGCCCCTAGGAGGGACTGACCCCTTAACCATGTCACTGCCATTAGTACACTTTGCCCCTAGGAGGGACTGACCCCTTAACCATGTCACTGGCATTAGTACACTTTGCCCCTAGGAGGGACTGACCCCTTAACCATGTCACTGCCATTAGTACACTTTGCCCCTAGGAGAGACTGACCCCTTAACCCTGTCACTGCCATTAGTACACTTTGCACCTAGGAGGGACTGACCCCTTAACCATGTCACTGCCATTAGTACACTTTGCCCCTAGGAGGGACTGACCCCTTAACCATGTCACTGCCATTAGTACACTTTGCCCCTAGGAGGGACTGACCCCTTAACCATGTCACTGGCATTAGTACACTTTGCCCCTAGGAGGGACTGACCCCTTAACCATGTCACTGCCATTAGTACACTTTGCCCCTAGGAGGGACTGACCCCTTAACCATGTCACTGGCATTAGTACACTTTGCCCCTGGGAGGGACTGACCCCTTAACCATGTCACTGCCATTAGTACACTTTGCCCCTAGGAGGGACTGACCCCTTAACCATGTCACTGGCATTAGTACACTTTGCCCCTGGGAGAGACTGACCCCTTAACCATGTCACTGCCATTAGTACACTTTGCCTCTAGGAGAGACTGACCCCTTAACCCTGTCACTGCCATTAGTACACTTTGCCCCTAGGAGAGACTGACCCCTTAACCATGCCACTGCCATTAGTACACTTTGCCCCTAGGAGAGACTGACCCCTTAACCTTGTCACTGCCATTAGTACACTTTGCCCCTAGGAGAGACTGACCCCTTAACCCTGTCACTGCCATTAGTACACTTTGCCCCTAGGAGAGACTGACCCCTTAACCATGTCACTGCCATTAGTACACTTTGCCCCTAGGAGAGACTGACCCCTTAACCATGTCACTGCCATTAGTACACTTTGCCCCTAGGAGGGACTGACCCCTTAATCATGTCACTGCCATTAGTACATATTGCCCCTAGGAGAGACTGATCCCATAACCATGTCACGGCCATTAGTATACTTTGCCCCTAGGAGAAACTGACCCCTTAACCATGTCACTGCCATTAGTACACTTTGCCCCTAGGAGGGACTGATCCCTTAATCATGTCACTGCCATTAGTACACTTTGCCCCTAGGAGAGACTGATCCCTTAACCATGTCACGGCCATTAGTATACTTTGCCCCTAGGAGAAACTGACCCCTTAACCATGTCACTGCCATTAGTACACTTTGCCCCTAGGAGGGACTGACCCCTTAACCATGTCACTGCCATTAGTACACTTTGCCCCTAGGAGAGACTGACCCCTTAACCATGTCACTGCCATTAGTACACTTTGCCCCTAGGAGGGACTGACCCCTTAACCCTGTCACTGCCATTAGTACACTTTGCCCCTAGGAGAGACTGACCCCTTAACCATGTCACTGCCATTAGTACACTTTGCCCCTAGGAGGGACTGACCCCTTAAACAGAGCTACGGATATTCCAATAATTACTTGCAATTTGCAAATATTGTTCGGTTAAATAGCAAAACGCAGTGGAAGCTCTCAGCCACACGACACCTTCTCAACCATTATCAATCCCTTTGCGTTCCGCGGCCCAACCGGAAAATCCACCTCAGCTTCCTGACCGGTCGCGTTCCGCGCCTACAAAAACCGCGGAACTCCATTGGGACGCAGCCACCACGTGCGGGGTTAAATAAATTTGAAAATGCGGGGAAGGAAAGAAAAAAAAGAAAGAAAGAAAGGAGGCAACTCATCCATTAATGTTACTTCATAATCAGAAAGGGAATATGCAGACAGGCGTCTGCTGCGCCGACAATCAATAAAACGCAGGTGGTAATTAGGGCCACTTGAATAATGGATGAATAGGACATTGCAAAAAAAGGCGGGTCAGCCCATCTCGCCCGGAGGGGTTAGCAGGTCGGGGGAGGTTAGCATTCGTAGCAGCTTAGTCATAGTAAGCACCGTGAGAACGCTATTATATTCTATTACAGTAATAGAATTAGAATGAGAGATATATATACAGTATATTTATATACACATACACATATATATCACACAGATTGAGAATGAATAGAGGAAGGCAGAGGTGGAACTGGGGGGGGGGCGGCAGTTTAGGGGGTGGGTGGGAGAGAGAGGGAGAATGAGAGAGAGTATGAGATTGAGAGAGCGAGAGAGAGAGAGAGTATGAGATTGAGAGAGAGAGAGAGAATGAGATTGAGAGCAAGAGAATTAGAGAGAGAATGAGAGAATTAGAGAGAGAATGAGATTGAGAGCAAGAGAATTAGAGAGAGAATGAGAGAATTAGAGAGAGAATGAGAGAATTAGAGAGGGAATGAGAGAATTAGAGAGAGAATGAGAGAGAGAATGAGAGAGAGAATGAGAGAATTAGAGAGAGAATGAGAGAATTAGAGAGAGAATGAGAGAGAGAATGAGAGAGAGAATGAGAGAATTAGAGAGAGAATGAGAGAATTAGAGAGGGAATGAGAGAATTAGAGAGAGAATGAGAGAGAGAATGAGAGAGAGAATTAGAGAGAGAATGAGAGAATTAGAGAGGGAATGAGAGAATTAGAGAGAGAATGAGAGAGAGAATGAGAGAATTAGAAAGATGAGAGAATGAGAGAGAATGAGAGAGAGAGAATGAGAGAATTAGAGAGAGAATGAGAGAGAGAGAGAATGAGAGAATTAGAGAGAGAATGAGAGAATTAGAGAGAGAATGAGAGAGAGAATGAGAGAGAGAGAGAGAGAATGAGAGAATTAGAGAGAGAATGAGAGAATTAGAGAGAGAATGAGAGAAAGAGAGAGAATGAGAGAAAGAGAATGAGAGAGAGAGAATGAGAGAATTAGAGAGAGAATGAGAGAGAGAATGAGAGAGAGAGAGAATGAGAGAATTAGAGAGAGAATGAGAGAAAGAGAGAGAATGAGAGAAAGAGAATGAGAGAATTAGAGAGAGAATGAGAGAAAGAGAGAGAATGAGAGAGAGAATGAGAGAGAGAGAATGAGAGAAAAAGAATGAGAGAGAGAATGAGAATAAGGGGGGGAGGGGGAATCAGTGTGTGGAACTTGCCCCAGACACAAGAATACCACCGGCGCCCCATACCGGAGCCTGTAACTCAGGAGGCAGGGGGTCCTCAAGGCTGCAATGACTGCGGTTCAGCTCCGGAGACCCCCTTCTTCAATACGGTGTTATTAAAATAAAATAAAAGCCTGTCAGAGGCGCGCTGGGAGAGGTACTGATCCCGTCTACTCTCACTGCGCAGCTCTTCCAGGCTGACGCAGCCCGGCAGGATTCACGCGGCGGGAAGTCCCATTCAGACGCAGGGATCCCCCGCCGTGCTAATCCCGATGGGTCATTACCCCCCCCCCCCCTGCCAAGCACGCCAACGCCACGCTCTTGGTCCGATGTTCACCAGCACGTGTCCCGCGGCTGCTGATAAACAGAAGACGCTACATCTCCAGTCCCGCGGCTGAGAAAGCCAAAAAAGCCGCGGGGGGGGGGGGGGCGTTGCGATGGGGAGGCGGATCCGTGCTCCCAGATCAGACGTCCCCACTGCAATTAATCCTCCAGCACCACGGACAGCCGCCTTCAGGCTGCTTGCCCCATGTGGCGGACACAGCAACGTCTCGCTACCTCCGTAGGCGCACACCAGCCCAACTGGGGAGTTTGACGCGCGCCAATGATGCCGTTTATGTGATGGGTTTATCCACACGCCTTCCCCCATGTTAATACCAGAACCGCTTGGGGGGGGCGATTGCCCCTTGAAGCCCCCCCACAACTTTGAGGAGCAACCAGCCCAGCGCGAGAAAAACGGCAGAGCAATTAACACCGGCATCGTAACTTCTTTACAGCCGCAATAAAACAGGATCGTTAGCCGTTAGCCGGGCAGCGTTCGGCAGTGTAATATCCTCATTAGCCGGCTCGAAGGCCCGGCACGGAAAGGTGTCCAGATATTTCGTCTGGCCGAGCTGCACATGTCTGGTTATTTAATGGGCCTGCAATCAGAAGGCTGTTAATAGCAACCAGCTAATAGGTTGTGTGGATCGATCCGGGGCAGAATTTAGGGTGCAGGTATGTAGTAGGGAAGGGGGACCCCCTGAACAAGGTTTAGAGTTGGGGCACTGCTGGTCTTCAAACCTCACTCATTCCCTCCTCACTTACACACTCACTCACTCACATGCACACTCACCTTCTTCTTGCACACTCCACAGTCACCCCCACACAACATACTCACACTCTACACACCCCACATGGATCCCCGTTCTCCCACAGCGCTCACCTGCTTCCTTAAATCATACACAGCGCATTCACTCCCTCTGCGCTTACTTACACCGCATACTTTTTCCCACCCCACCACAATCTCTCACACGCAAAGCCGTCACCTCCACACACGCAAAGCCCTCACCTCCACACACGCAAAGCCCTCACCTCCACACACGCAAAGCCCGTGCATGCTCCACCGCCACACGCAAAGCCCTCATACGCTCCTCTACCCACACACACTATTCTCTTCCCCCCACACGCACAGCCCTCTCACACTCTCCTCTACCCCTCACACGCACAGCCCTCTCACACTCTCCTCTACCCCTCACACGCACAGCCCTCTCACACTCTCCTCTACCCCTCACACGCACAGCCCTCTCACACTCTCCCCCCCCCCACACGCACAGCCCTCTCACACTCTCCTCTACCCCTCACACGCACAGCCCTCTCACACTCTCCTCTACCCCTCACACGCACAGCCCTCTCACACTCTCCTCTACCCCTCACACGCACAGACCTCTCACACTCTCCTCTACCCCTCACACGCACAGCCCTCTCACACTCTCCTCTACCCCTCACACGCACAGCCCTCTCACACTCTCCTCTACCCCTCACACGCACAGCCCTCTCACACTCTCCTCTACCCCTCACACGCACAGCCCTCTCACACTCTCCTCTACCCCTCACACGCACAGCCCTCTCACACTCTCCTCTACCCCTCACACGCACAGCCCTCTCACACTCTCCTCTACCCCTCACACGCACAGCCCTCTCACACTCTCCTCTACCCCTCACACGCACAGCCCTCTCACACTCTCCTCTACCCCTCACACGCACAGGACAGCCCTCTCACACTCTCCTCTACCCCTCACACGCACAGCCCTCTCACACTCTCCTCTACCCCTCACACGCACAGCCCTCTCACACTCTCCTCTACCCCTCACACGCACAGCCCTCTCACACTCTCCCCCCCCCCCCACACGCACAGCCCTCTCACACTCTCCTCTACCCCTCACACGCACAGCCCTCTCACACTCTCCTCTACCCCTCACACGCACAGCCCTCTCACACTCTCCTCTACCCCTCACACGCACAGCCCTCTCACACTCTCCTCTACCCCTCACACGCACAGCCCTCTCACACTCTCCTCTACCCCTCACACGCACAGCCCTCTCACACTCTCCTCTACCCCTCACACGCACAGCCCTCTCACACTCTCCTCTACCCCTCACACGCACAGCCCTCTCACACTCTCCTCTACCCCTCACACGCACAGCCCTCTCACACTCTCCTCTACCCCTCACACGCACAGCCCTCTCACACTCTCCCCCCCCCCCCACGCAAAGCTCTCTCACATACTCTCCCCCCCACACGCAAATCACACACACACACACACCTCCCCACACACAAATCACACACACACACTCCTCCCCCCCACACACACACTCCTCCCCCCACACGCAAATCATACACACACCTCCCCACACACATACTCCTCCCCCCCACACGCAAATCACACACACCTCCCCCCACACGCAAATCACACACACACACACCTCCCCACACACAAATCACACACACACTCTTCCCCCCCACACGTAAATCACACACACACCTCCCCCCACATGCAAAACACACACTCCTCCCCCCCCCCACGCAAATCACACACACACACTCCTCCCCCCACACGCAAATCACACACACACCTCCCCCCACACGCAAATCACACACACACTCCTCCCCCCCCACACACGCAAATCACACACACACACACACACTCCTCCCCCCACACGCAAATCACACACACACACTCACTCACTCCTCTTCCCCCCACACGCAAAGCCCTCATATGCTCCTCTACGCACACACTATTCTCTTCCCCCCACACGCACAGCCCTCTCACACTCTCCTCTCCCCCCCCCCCCACCCACACACAAAGCCCTCTCACACTCTCCTCTCCCCCCCACACGCAAAGTGTGGCCAGCCTCTTAGGGCCCAATCCCAACGGAGCAGAAATTGCTGCAGCAATTCCAAAGTCGCAGTGAATCGGGGCCTGGTTTCCCCCAAAATGGCGACAAATGTTATATACTTATTTATAAATGTTTTGGTATCAACACTTCTTCCCCCCCCACCCCCCCAGAATCAACCGCGCGGCGGAAAAGGTTGGAGCGGATCCACGCGAAGCAGAAACCTTGCCACGGAATCTCAGTGCGCTGCAGCCACACAGCACCAGAAATGATCAACAAATCGCTGCATCCAAGAAGATCCTTAAACGTACACTCAAATGGAGGAGTCTCGATCCGCATATATACATTGGAGACGCCATCTTATACCGTATACAACACGCAGGTGGATCACATTCCTACACGACATTTTTGGAAGGGGCGCAGCATGCCTCGAAGATATTTTGCTTGGCTGCCGCGACGTCGTTGGAATTATTCCACGGCTTCTATTTCTGGAAATTCCCCCCCTATTAGGAAATGCTTTGCCCAGACATGTCTACCCTCTCCGAGTCTCGTGGATTTGGAGTCGGCCTCGCTGATGTTTAGCGTCAGCGTCTCTTAGACCAGGATTGCTCGACTCCAGTCCACAAGCACCCCCCTCCACCACCCCCAATATGTCAGGATATCCCAGCTTCAGCACAGGTGTCTCAGAGGCTCACTCTTTGACCTATGCTGAAGCTGGGATGTCCTTAAAACCTCACCTGTTTGGGGAGGGGGCTTAAGGACTGGAGTTGAGCACCCTGTCGTAGACTTCCAGTTGACCTCTCTGCTGTGTTGGACACAGTCGACCACCAACTAGTCCTCCAAATTCTTCACTCCGTTGACATCCGTAACAAAGCCGTCTCATGGTTGTCCTCTTTTCTATCCAACTGCCCCTTCAGGGTCTCCCATTGCTAGCTCTTCTCCCATTGGACCCGTCCAGTTGACGTCCCTCAGGGCTCTGCCCTGGGGACACTCCCACTTGGCGAGCTCATTAGCTCCTTTGGTTCCCAATATCACCTCTACGCGGACGACACTCAACTGTATCTTACTCCTGACGTCTAGTCCCAAGTCACCGATTGTCTGCGAGCAGACTAGATGGCCCTCCATCATCTGGAACTTAACATGTCCAAAAAAGAGCCACCCAAACCAGGCCCAATTACTCCATTTTTTTGTCGTGGTCAACAACACTACCATTGACCCAAGCATGTTGCCTAGGTGTAATTTGGGATTCCTTCCTCTCTTTCCCCATGATGTTGCTAAATATTGACAATTGTTCCTCTCCCAACACTGTGAGGATCCGGCCTTCCCAGCATCGCTCTACAACTCAAATTCTCATCCATGCCCTCATTGTCTCCCAACTGGACTATTACAACCTCGTCCTCCCTGGCCTGTCTCCCAACTCCCCACTCCGGGAACTCTATGGCTCCCCACCAAACTCTGCATTGACTACAAGGGATTCTACTGCTCTCCTTCGAGGCTCTACATTCTTCGACCCCCCGCCGTACGTCTCGGCTCTAATCTTCTGCTATACCCTCTTCTCTCCTCGTCCCTTACGCTCTGCTGAAGGCGGTCTCCTTTCTGCTCCATCTGTCTCTACAGCACTCGCACGCCTGGAACCTCTCTCACTTTTTGGTCCCTACCTGTAAAACTCCCTTCCCCCAGCATCTGCCAATTCACTTCCCAACCCTTCTACACGTCACGCCTAAAATCTCCCCTGGGGCTACTCCTCGCTCTCCTGCTATACGTAATTACCCCGTTAAATAGGTTCTCTGCTGCATCTGCTATTGTATTCTTTAGGTCTCCCATTGTCCTAATTAGATTGTAAGTTCTTTAGGGCAGGGACTCCCTAATTCCCACCATTTAACACACTTGCGAAACCTTGTATATTATCTCCCTGTACAGTGCCGCGTACTTTGCTGCCGGTATATACTGTAACTCCTGCAGGGTTAAGAAAACACTGTACAAAATGAAAATAAAATGCAGTCAGCAGTTCCCAACCTCTTACACTGTGCTCCCCCTGTTAGACAATATTTGAGACCGTAATGAATAAATGTTATTGGCGACTCCTCAGAATATCGCTAACCAAACTGTGTGACAGATCCCAGGCAGTATATAGTGTCCTGAGCGCGTGGGGTGAACACACGCTTAATAATCCCCCAAACTGTGTGACTGATCCCAGGCAGTATATAGTGTCCTGAGCGTGTGGGACACACGCTTAATAATCCCCCAAACTGTGTGCCCGATCCCAGGCAGTATATAGTGTCCTGAGCGCGTGGGGGGAACACACGCTTAATAATCCCCCAAACTGTGTGACTGATCCCAGGCAGTATATAGTGTCCTGAGCGCGTGGGGGGAACACACGCTTAATAATCCCCCAAACTGTGTGCCCGATCCCAGGCAGTATATAGTGTCCTGAGCGCGTGGGGGGAACACACGCTTAATAATCCCCCAAACTGTGTGACCGATCCCAGGCAGTATATAGTGTCCTGAGCGTGTGGGAGGAACACACACTTAATAATCCCCCAAACTGTGTGCCCGATCCCAG
This sequence comes from Ascaphus truei, assembly GCF_040206685.1. Taxonomy (NCBI): domain Eukaryota; kingdom Metazoa; phylum Chordata; class Amphibia; order Anura; family Ascaphidae; genus Ascaphus; species Ascaphus truei. The sequence goes on from NC_134505.1 coordinate 1,010,995, forward strand.
GCAGTATATAGTGTCCTGAGCGCGTGGGGGGAACACACGCTTAATAATCCCACAAACTGTGTGCCCGATCCCAGGCAGTATATAGTTTCCTGAGCTCATGGGGGGGGGGAACACACGCTTAATAATCCCCCAAACTGTGTGATCGATCCCAGGCAGTATATAGTGTCCTGAGCACGTGGGGGGAACACACACTTAATAATCCCCCAAACTGTGTGCCGATCCAAGGCAGTATACAGTGTCCTGAGCGCGTGGGGGGAACACACGCTTAATAATCCCCCAAACTGTGTGCCCGATCCCAGGCAGTATATAGTGTCCTGAGCGCGTGGGGGGAACACACGCTTAATAATCCCCCAAACTGTGTGACCGATCCCAGGCAGTATATAGTGTGCTGAGCGCGTGGGGGGAACACACGCTTAATAATCCCCCAAACTGTGTGCCCGATCCCAGGCAGTATATAGTGTCCTGAGCACGGGGGGGGGGGCGGGGCACGCACACTTAATCCCCCAAACTGCCCCTCAGTGTGTGCAGGCATCATGGGGGGGCATAGCTGTCACTCACTGCGAGAGCTTCCAAAGTCACGTCCCACAATGCCTTGCTGCTGTGGATGAAAAAGCATTGTGGGACGCTCTTGCCGTCAGTGACCGCACCACATCGCAGTTTGGGGTCTTTCTAAGTGCGCTGCCCCCACACGGGCTCAGGACCCCGCTACACCGCCCCGGGAGCCGCCATTACAGACGTGTTTTGGCGAACCCCTTGGAGAGACCCCCTAGGGGTTCCCGGACCCCACGTTGCGAATCTCTGCAGCAAGAACACGGCTCTCTGTTACTATTTACCAGTTTTAGCCTACCTGCTTTGAACGCTACAGTTCCCCCCGAGACAGAAGTGATACCATAGGGTTAACTCCAAAAGTCGGGTCAGTCTCCAGTTGTCTGGGACCAGACGTTGGATGTTTGTTCACTGTTAAAACATTATAAAGTCAACAGAACCCATTATAAAGTCAACAGAACATGGCAGTGGGGGCTGCTGGGGCTTTGCTGGTGCAAAAGGGTTGACCTGTGGGGTCACACTCCATGCTGAGGAGTAGGGGGTGTATGTATGTATGTATGTATGTAGCGCCATTAATGTACGTAGCGCGTCACAGCAGTAATACACGTGACATAATCATATAAATAACAAATAATACAAATAACACATAAAGGGAAGAAGAGCTTCAGACATAAAAGTAACATTTCGGAAGAGGAGTCCCTGCCCCGAAGAGCTTACAGTCTAATTGGTAGGAAGGACGTGCAGAGACAGTAGGAGGGAGTTCTGGTAAGTGTGTCTGCAGGAGGCCAAGCTTTATGTAACGTGTGTATAGTATCAGCCACGGAGCTACTCATATGCTTCGTTAAGCAGGTGTGTTTTAAGGTGGGTCATAAAGGTGGATAGAGAGGGTGCTAGTCGGGTATTGAGGGGAAGGGCATTCCAGAGGTGTGGGGCAGTTAGTGAGAAAGGTTTAAGGCGGGAGAGGGCTTTAGATACAAAGGGGGTAGAGAGAAGACATCCTTGAGCAGAACGCACGAGTCGGGATCGTGCATAGCGAGAAATTAGGGCTGAGGTGTAAGGAGGAGCAGAAGAGTGTAACGCTGTAAAAGTGAGGAGAAGAATGGAGTGTGAGATGCGGGATTTGATCGGAAGCCAGGAGAGGGATTTCATGAGGGGAGATGCTGAGACAGATCTAGGAAAGAGTAGAGTGATTCTGGCAGCAGCGTTTAGGATAGATTGTAGGGGGGACAGGCGAGAGGCAGGAAGGCCGGACAGCAGGAGGTTACAGGAGACGGGAGAGAATACAATATATACAGAGCACAGTTACAGATTGTAGGGGGGACAGGCGAGAGGCAGGAAGGCCGAACAGCATGAGGTTACAGGAGACGGGAGAGAATACAATATATACAGAGCACAGTTACAGATTGTAGGGGGGACAGGTGAGAGGCAGGAAGGCCGGACAGCAGGAGGTTACAGGAGACGGGAGAGAATACAATATATACAGAGCACAGTTACAGATTTGTAGGGGGGACAGGTGAGAGGCAGGAAGGCCGGACAGCAGGAGGTTACAGGAGACGGGAGAGAATACAATATATACAGAACACAGTTACAGATTGTAGGGGGGACAGGTGAGAGGCATTTGGGGCAGTTAGGGGGGCTGCAGAAATCCGGCTTGGTTAGTCCGTATTCTGGACGGCCAGACGTCCATCCTCCTGACAACTCAGTGTATATAAATATAACAGAGGTTATGTTCTCACGGCTAATAAGTTACAGCTGTTTCTCCCCCCCCCCCTTCACAGCCCCCACCTCCCCTTCACCCCCCCCCCCCCATCCTTCTGGTTAGTAAGTAGGTTTGTTCAAACCAATTTATAGGCCCTGTAAGGATTCAACCAGCAATATGTAGTGTTCTCTCCTCCCCCCCACACCCCATCCCCCCCACCCGCCTCTCCCCCCCGTCCCCCCCCCCCTCTCCCTCCCGTCCCCCCCCCCCCTCTCCCTCCCGTCCCCCCGATCACAGACCCCAAGAAAACTAAGGCTCATGTTGCAATTTCACAAAGAGGCATCTGGTCTGCATTATATTTTATTATTTTCATTTTTTTCCCCCCCTTAGTTGTACGTTTTTAATGTTTCGCCCAGTTTAACCTATTCACTACCAGGAGATTCAGAGGGTCAGTCCCTCCTTGGGGCAAAGTGTACTAATGGCAGTGACAGGGTTAAGGGGTCAGTCCCTCTTAGGGGCAAAGTGTACTAATGGCAGTGACATGGTAAAGGGGTCAGTCCCTCCTAGGGGCAAAGTGTACTAATGGCAGTGACATGGTTAAGGGGTCAGTCTCTCCTAGGGGCAAAGTGTACTAATGGCAGTGACATGGTTAAGGGATCAGTCTCTCCTAGGGGCAAAGTGTACTAATGGCAGTGACATGGTTAAGGGGTCAGTCCCTCCTAGGGGCAAAGTGTACTAATGGCAGTGACATGGTTAAGGGGTCAGTCCCTCCTAGGGGCAAAGTGTACTAATGGCAGTGACATGGTTAAGGGGTCAGTCTCTCCTAGGGGCAAAGTGTACTAATGGCAGTGACATGGTTAAGGGGTCAGTCCCTCCTAGGAGCAAAGTGTACTAATGGCAGTGACATGGTTAAGGGGTCAGTCCCTCCTAGGGGCAAAGTGTACTAATGGCAGTGACATGGTTAAGGGGTCAGTCTCTCCTAGGGGCAAAGTGTACTAATGGCAGTGACATGGTTAAGGGGTCAGTCCCTCTTAGGAGCAAAGTGTACTAATGGCAGTGACAGGGTTAAGGGGTCAGTCTCTCCTAGGGGCAAAGTGTACTAATGGCAGTGACATGGTTAAGCGATCAGTCTCTCCGGTTGGCCCTCGCTAACTGCTCACGAGCAAATGGTCAGTGTCGCCCGCGAGTGTCGCCCGCGAGTGTCGCCCGCGACCCACACCGATCGCGCCTGCGCTGTTGACAAGAGTCCATTGCGCACGCGTGGCCGGAAAGAGCTGATCGCCCGTGCACGGTCGGCGTGGGAAAAAAAAACGGCCGTTTTGGGACTTTTTTTTTAAAAGGTCGGCGGGACAATCCTAGAAAAACCCGGTGCGTCGGGTCACCCTACTACATAGTGCCTGGGATCAGTCACACAATACGATTTATTAATAAGAATTAAGCCTGGGATCCGCTGGGTTCATGTGATGCGAAGTGACAGAGCTGTGTGAATCCGCGCCGGAGCCCTGATGAAGTCGCGCTGAAGCAGGGAGTACTTGTAAATAATGCTATTTTGGGTGCAATTTGCCAGCAGCGATAAAGAAGGGCCTGTACTTGGTCCCCGAATCTGCCCCCATTTACTAACCAGCGTCTAGAAAAGCTACGGGCCCTTACATCGGGGGAAGCAGGTGAAACGGGGCGGGAGGAGTGACGCACTCACAGTAAAAATGTGGATCAAAATAAGGCTGTTGAAATACTGTATGTGTTTGAGTACAGTACATGTGTGCGAGTGTGCGAGTGTGCGAGTGTGCGTGTGTTTGCACTCAGTATTAATTAATAATTGCATGTTCTTGTATAGCGCTGCTAGTTTTACGTAGCGCGTTGCAGAAACATTTTGCAGGCGCAGGTCCCTGTCCCGCAGAGCTTGCAATCTATGTGTTCTTGGTGCCTGAGGCACAGGGAGATAAAGTGACTTACACAAGGTCACAAGGAGCTGACACCGGGAATTGAACCAGGTTCCTCTGGTACAAACTGAGACACACAGACTTACTTTTTTGCATTGGAGTGCCTGTCCCTACACACACACACACACACACACACACACACACACACACACACACACACACACACACACACACACACACACACACACACACACACACACACACACACACACACACACACACACACACACACACACACACACACACCCTCTCTCTCGTCGCCGTTATTTTGTACGAGAATCACAACACGGCTTTTCCATCGCTAGAATTCCCCTCTCTGTCCCGGAGAGGGCAAATGCCAAACCCAGAATACCAGGTAACCTGCTGTTCTCCCACCCCCCCCCCCCCCCCCACCCCCCGACAACGCGGACAGATATATCCCAGGACGAGACTCACCGGAGGTGTCCCACATGTTCAGCTCGATCCTCTGCTTGTCGATCTCGAAGCTGGCCGTGTAGTTCTCGAAGACGGTGGGGACGTAATTCTGAAACGAGATGAGGGAGACGCTGGTTAATCCAGCTGTTCAGGTACACGCACAGCTGTCTAGGGGCAGTGCTCCCCCAACTGCTGTCCTCCAGAACCAAGGGCAGGCGTGGGGCGCTTTTGGGTTTATGTAGACCAGTGGTTTTCAATTACGGTTCTCCAGAACCAAGGGCAGGAGTAGAACGCTTTGGGTTGATCTAGACCAGTGGTCAACTCCAGTTCTCCAGAACCAAGGGCAGGAGTAGAACGCTTTGGGTTGATCTACACCAGTGGTCAACTCCAGTTCTCCAGAACCAAGGGCAGGAGTAGAACGCTTTGGGTTGATCTAGACCAGTGGTCAACTCCAGTTCTCCAGAACCAAGGGCAGGAGTAGGACGCTTTGGGTTTATGTAGACCAGTGGTGTTCAACTCCAGTCCTCCAAAACCGCCAACAGGTATGGGTTTTAAGGATACATCCCAGCTTCAGCCCAAGGGGTTCAGTCGAGATGATAAAGCTGACCAATTGAACCACCTGCGCTGAAGCCGGGACATCCTTAAGCCTGGCCCGCTGGGGGTTCTTGAAGAGTAGGAGTTGTAACCACTGCAGTAGACCCAACAGGTCCGCTATGAAGGATGTCCCGGCTTCAGCGCAGTGGGGGCTTGGTCAATATGACGAAGGCACCAATTGAACACCCCCCTCCCTCTGCTCTGAACCTGGGATATCCTTACAACCCTGGTTCTTCAGGATGGGAGATGGGTAGACAGTGGTCTTTGGAACCAACGGGGGGGATGGGGCGCTGTGGAGAAGTCCTTTTAAGCTGGCCCAAACCCAATGATCTCCAGTGACCATTTGTGGGCTCCAATCAGGAGTTTAATGATGTTTCACTGCTCCCCCCTTCTTCTCTGTCTTTTGAGGGATTTAGGAAAGATCCCATAGGGGGGTCTGAGAAGGTGCTCGTATAACACTCACAACTGCGGATTCACTAAGGAGAAGAGAAGATTACCCCTCAACTCCATATATAGTTAGCGCCTGAGGTTTGTTTTGCCATTAGAAAATAGAAACATATTTATTCTTACACAGTGAAAAAACGCAAAAGGAACAGTTCCCCTGCAACAGGGACTTATCACCTTGAGATAAAACTACCTCTAAATCCAGCAGTGTGCTGGTTAATTGCACACTGGCAAACAACCAGACTCCACCTGCCTGATTAGGACTCTTGAGAAAAGCCTGACGTGAGACACGGGAGAGAGATTTCTCCTTAGCTCACATTTGGGCTGACAGAAGGACAGCAGAGAAGCCTGCACACAGACACTGTATTAAGCACAAAGGCCGAGATCCAGACACCTACTTTTCCCGGACACAGGAACCTGCCAGAGACTGACACGGAGGGCCACCTGCTTAAGGTTCCTCTTGAGACTTTGGGGTGATAAGCTGATAATGGGACTATCCCTCCAGTCCCGCAGATAGGGTCTGGGGCAGTAAGTTACCCCTTACACAGAGATAAGGGTTTGTTATTTTGGTGTTTTTGTAAGTTTTGCCTGGATAGAGGAACAGGCTCAATAAGGCCAAGATATAATTTCCCCCAAATCGGTCTCCATCATATGAACCTCTGCACACACCTCTTACACCCCCCTGCATTTTAATTTTTTTTTAAAGTTTGGTCAACGTCCTGTTAATAGCCTTAAAAGCTCTGTTGCTCTCAAGCCTAAATAAATACGGCTGATAGTGTCCTCAAAAGAGCCTTATCTGAGAAGCTGAAGACAAGACATTTCCCCCCCCCGCCCCCAACCCCCCCCCCCCCTCTGATAAGACCGTTTGATGTCTTCGTGGGAGCACAGCTCGGTGCCGCCTGCTGGAGTAGGAGCAAGTGAGAATAAACAGGTTGCCAGAGATATACAGCAGACAGTATAGCACGGTGTCCCATTAATAGGCTAGACTGTATACAATGTATCCATAGCTAAGCCCTATAGAACCCAACCCCCTCCACGCCCCCCCCCCCCCGGCTCCTGTATGGGTTACAGTATTGGGTTGAGCGCTCTCTCTTTAGAGACCGGTTTTAAGTGACAGCTCGTACAGTAAGCACCTAGCCAGGAATGTCATTTTCAACCTCGTAGATCTAGCACATTCTAGAACAGCGCCATCATTAACCCCATATAGTCCAGGGACGACCCTCACCAAACCCCACCCTCCCCCCCCCCCCCAACCGGGGTACATATGCCCAGCACTGCTGCCTGCTATTAGCACCTGTTATTGGTATGGCGCAGACATATGCCGCCGCGGAGTACAACAAGCATTGTAGGGCAAGAGAGCAGGTGTTTGCGAAGGCCGGCAGAGCCAATAGGATGGGAACACTGGCCGCTACGTTGAAGTTATTAAAGGGTTAACTTGAGGGGCGTGAGTGAGACGGGGGTAAGCTTTTTAGGGTAAGGGCTCCGATGATGGGGTTTAAGGGTAAGGGGTTAAGGTGTTAAGGTTAAGGGGTTAAGGTTAGGGGTTTTAGGATAAAGACAACACGTGAGGGGCTCTTGGGGTAAGGGGTAAGGTTAGGGGGATACCTTCTCGGAGACGGTCTTACACCGCTAGGCATGAGGTCCCAGCCCCAAGGACCATACAAGCTAGTGACCGGTTTGTGGTCGGTGGCGAATTTGCTATATAGGGGCAGATTCTCTCGCACGGTTATCGGCGAAAACGCAATCCCCCCGTACAGTACGAGGACCGTTCTCCTCGCTCAGGGTTTTCCCCTGTTAATGGTGTATATCTTATTCCTAAAACAAAGAGCCCAAAACATCCTTTATTATGGCTGCTAAAAGCTTGTAAGATTTCCAATAACATTATCGGAGAACAACTTTTCCCCCCCCGATGAGAATCACACATCACTGTGTGCAGATAATCAGTGTGAGATCTAGATAGGTAGATGGATATACTAGGTAGGCGCGATAGATAGGCGCGATAGATAGGCGCGATAGATAGGCGCGATAGATAGGTGCGATAGATAGGCGCGATAGATAGGCGCGATAGATAGACGCGATAGATAGGCGCGATAGATAGGCGCGATAGATAGGCGCGATAGATAGACACGCTAGATAGACACGCTAGATAGACACGCTAGATAGACACGATAGATAGACACGCTAGATAGACACGCTAGATAGACACGCTAGATAGACACGCTACATAGACACGCTAGATAGACACGATAGACACGCTAGATAGACACGATAGATAGGCACGATAGATAGACACGATAGATAGAGTAGATATAGTGGATAGATAGATGGGTATAGTCGATGGATGGATAGAGTAGATATACAGTGATGGATGGATGGATGGATGGATGGATGGATGGATGGATAGATACAGTAGATAGATAGGATGGAAGTTTTTGTAAGGAACGCCTTCTAGAACCCTAAACAAAAAAAAACAATTCATTTAGAACTAAACCACAATGTATAAATTCCTTTAAAGGAAATATAGCAGAAAAAGCATGAACTCCAGCCTGAAATCATTTTATAAGCAGTCAATAGCAGTCAATAACAGTCAATAGCAGTCAATAGCAGTCAATAGCAGTCAATAGCAGTCAATAGCAGTCAATAGCAGTCAATAACAGTCAATAGCAGTCAATAGCAGTCCTGGCTCAGGAGTAAAGACACTGGCTGCAAGCAATGACCGGGAGTGTGAAACTGGGGAACTGCTTCTAATCCCGGTGTCAGCTCCTCGAGCCAGTCACTTTATCTCCCTGAACCTCATGCACCAACATCATAGATTGTAAGCTCTTCGGGGCAGAGGGACGGGGTTCTGTAACAATCCTATGTGCTGCGCACTATACGGTCATTGTCAAGAGACCCACTGGGAGAGAGGCGCAGAGAGAGAGAGAGAGAGAGAGAGGCGCAGAGAGAGAGAGGCGCAGAGAGAGAGAGAGAGAGAGGGAGAGGCGCAGAGAGAGGGAGAGGCGCAGAGAGAGAGAGAGGCGCAGAAAGAGAGGCGCAGAGAGAGAGGCGCAGAGGGAGAGGCAGAGAGAGAGAGAGAGGCGCAGAGAGAGAGAGGCGCAGAGAGAGAGAGGCGCAGAGAGGGAGAGGCAGAGAGAGGCGCAGAGAGAGGCGCAGAGAGAGAGAGAGGCGCAGAGAGAGAGAGGCAGAGAGAGAGGCGCAGAGAGAGAGAGAGGCGCAGAGAGAGAGAGAGGCGCAGAGAGAGAGAGAGAGGCGCAGATAGACAGAGAGAGGGAGAGGCGCAGAGAGAGAGGGGCAGAGAGAGAGAGAGAGAGAGAGAGAGAGAGAGAGAGAGAGAGAGAGAGAGAGAGAGAGAGAGAGAGAGTTTGGTTCCTCTGAAAAATAGCCCTATATATAGATGGCAGAGAAAGATATAGTAGAGAGAGAGAGATACAGTGAGTATCTCAGATCTAGAGAGAGATACAGTAGCTAGGTTAGACATTCTGGAGAGATAGAGATACATTAAACCCGGCACTGAGGCCTCACACTACTGCTTAAATCTGACACTAACTCCCAAACCAAAGAGGGTGATACCCCCCCCCCTCCAGCCAACTGCAGACCCCAGAATCCACTCATTTTTAACCCCCGTCCGTTTCCTTGCAGCGCCCCCGAGGACGACCCCCGAAAACCCACCTTGCACAGTAACTGGACATCTCAAGTCTATAACTTTAACTATGATGTCCCGGGGACATACTGTACGCTATAGGGGTGCGGGTGTAAATATAAAGGCATGGAACCCCATTAGTGCTGATGGCTGCACCCAGCACCCCCTCTCCTGCTTTAAATTAACCCCGTCGGGTGCCAGAGATTGTGTGCTCCCAAACGCCGCCCGGCGTATACAGCGAATGTCCTGTTTCCGACCCCCCTGGAAGGGCAGTTCCCCCCCCCCCAAAATCTGCTCCCTTCTATTCACGTTACAGTGAACCCCAACCTACCCCTCCATCTAAACCCTAAACCTGCAGTCCTACAATTGTGGGACACTTTTTACGGAAGTTTTATATGGGAAAAGATTCAGCACTGCATCCCCCGAAGCTGACCCTTTATACACAGAGCATGCAAACTCTGTATATAACACACACACCCACAATTCCCTCCTTCCTGCAGACCCCATATTTTGCCTCAATTAACCCCCCCCTGCCCCCATCGGAGCTGGTAACTGCAACCCTAAAAAGGATTCCCAAACTCAACCCCTTTAGATCATGCATAATTCGAGCAATTAACCCCATCCTGTCCTGGAAACTGCACCCGCTCTCAATGCAACCCTTGCAAATGCAATGTGTTTAACCCTAGGAGTGCTGGAGTAGGCACCTTTAGCCTCTCCATAGCATTTTAACCTTAGAGCTATTAAAAACTGCAACCCACTACTCTGAATATATATTATATATTGTTTAACCCCATGATTGCTAGAAGCTGCACATGAAATCACTTCTAAACAAGACCCCTTTAAAATAGAAACGCACATTTAAAATGTAACCCCCCCCCCTGCACACCCTACATATACAATAATGGCTTTACTTGTTTTAACCCCAGCACTGCCAGCGTCTGCACCTACAGTTATTCCGAAATCTGACCTTATCCTGCACATCTATAGCTACAGGAGATAGGTACAGGTAAATAGATACTAACCATAACTCCATCGGTGCTGGAGATAGCAACCCAAGTCACACCTAATTCTCCCCGCACTGCTAAGAAACTACAAACCGAAGTCACGCCTAATTCTCCCCGCACTGCTAAGAAACTACAAACCGAAGTCACGCCTAATTCTCTCACGCACTGCTAAGAAACTACAAACCGAAGTCACGCCTAATTCTCTACTGCACTGCTAAGAAACTACAAACCGAAGTCACGCCTAATTCTCTCCCGCACTGCTAAGAAACTACAAACCGAAGTCACGCCTAATTCTCTCCCGCACTGCTAAGAAACTACAAACCGAAGTCACGCCTAATTCTTAGCCGACAGCTAAGGAACTACAAACCGAAGTCACGCCTAATTCTTAGCCGACAGCTAAGGAACTACAAACCGAAGTCACGCCTAATTCTTAGCCGACAGCTAAGGAACTACAAACCGAAGTCACGCCTAATTCTTAGCCGACAGCTAAGGAACTACAAACCGAAGTCACGCCTAATTCCATAGCTACCAAAGTGCCACCGAAGTCACTCCAAAATTCTAACAACCGTTGGCTAACAAATTGCAACAGAAGTCGCTCCCAATTCGGCCACCTCAAGTCACTCCTGATGGTGGACCTCACTGCCAGACCCAAACTACAAACCCAAAGTCACTCCTAATTCTGGACCTCCTTAGCCGCCACTCCCGTTTCTACCATCGTCCGCCAAAATACCCAACTGGCAAAACCCGCAGTCACTCCCAATCTCCGCACCGGACTGCTCAAGAAATCTCGACAACGGAAGTCATCCCCCCCGGCTGGTTGCCCCCCTTGCACACGGCGTAGGACCAACCCCGACCATAAGGTTGCCAACATCATCTTCTGACCAGCTCCTACTTGACAACGAGGAGTGACTCTCAATGTCATATTTTTTCCCCCCCTCTGCTGGTGAGACATCTCAATGAAGAAATATGGGTTGGACACCAACCTCTGGGTAGCAATCCTTGGCAAAGACATGGAGCAGAGAGGTCTTCCCGCACTGGGCATCTCCCACCACCACTATCTTGCACCGAGCCATCTGCTTGTCCATGCTCTCCCTCTCCTTTAGGGAGAGGCTCCCTTGACGGAGATAAAGAGCTCCACAGTATGGTCCACACATGCACCAAAGACCCCCTCAGCCTCTTCCCCGCATTGCTTCTTCCCTGCTCAGCCTGGGTGCCTGTGTCTGCTGTCCCCAGCAATGTTAGTGAGACACCTCTTCCACCGGGACTCCGCCAATCAGAGGCTGGGGTGGGTGAAGCATTAGCATAAGGGGCGTGGCTTTGTTACAGAGTTCCAGCTCTGCTTATTAGGACTGATGGAGGAATTTTAACCCTATGTATTATATACTGTATGCATATATATTTCTATACTTGTATACACACACATGCATAGATATACAGTGTGCGTGTGCATATAAAATATATTTCTATATGTTCACATACACTACCTGACTGTGTTTATATAGAACAAATTGTAAATATATATATATATATATCCTGTGCGCATATATATACACATATATATATATATACCCTTTTGCCGTGACCAAATTTCCGCCGGTGTTTAGCCACCACTTACATGCATCGCCGCATGGACATCTCGCCGCAGGGACATCTCGCCGCAGGGACATCTTGCCG
>NC_134505.1:1025449-1030449 GCF_040206685.1 Ascaphus truei
TACACCATTGGAATAAGCGGCAGAAATGTGCCTGCCTTTGAAGTGGTGGACACAATATCGGACCCTCTGCAATCGGCAAAAGTGATTGTCAGCTCCCCGGGCCAGGGATTAGTGCGATGTATTTAGAAGCATATTATTGATATTATTGATCGCCTATAATACCCAGCCCAGTTATTCAGCAGATATAGATAGATATACAGTATATGGACAGATAGATAGATAGATACAGATAGATAGATAGATAGATAGATAGACAGACAGACAGACAGACAGACAGACAGACAGATACATAGATATATATATATACACACACATATATTGACTGCGCTCTCGGTATTTTGGGAAGGGTCCGGGGAGAGGGTAATTTGGGGGAGGATTGGAAGGAACCAGAGAAGCCGGCTGGGCAGGGTCTGTCTATCACAGTGCATTAGTAACCCAAAACCTCCCCGGTTTCTGCTGCTGACTCACTAATGGCCCTTATGACGCCCCCCTGGGTATGATCCGCTTACACCCCCCCCCCTCCCCCTCCCCAGGTAATCCCTGCGTTGGGGGCAGCGCAGTGAGGAGCATTCCAAGGCTCGTAGGGCAACGTATGTAGGCGTATATAGGCGTAAGAAGGGGGCGCTGGGGGTGTAGGGGGCGCTGTACGCCTGGGAAGTTATCGTGGGTTTTTTTTAGAGTAATACTGTACGTTGACGCAAAATCAAGTGATGGGAGGGGGGAGAGGTCACTATTTGTGCGGGAGTCTCTCCCTCTCTCCCTCCTATCTCTCTTCCTCTCTTTTCTTTCCCCCTATCACTCTTTCTCGCTGCCCCTATCTCTCTCTCTTTCGCTCTCCCTTCCTCCTATCACAGTCTCTCCCCTATCACAGTCTCTCCCCTATCACTCTCTCTCCCCTATCACTCTCTCTCCCCTATCACTCTGTCTCCCCTATCACAGTCTCTCCCCTATCACTCTCCCTCCCCTATCACTCTCTCTCCCCTATCACTCTCTCTCCCCTATCACAGTCTCTCCCCTATCACAGTCTCTCCCCTATCACACTCCCCCCTATCACAGTCTCTCCCCTATCACTCTCTCCCCATCTCACTCTCTCTCCCCATCTCACTCTCTCCCCTATCACAGTCTCTCCCATATCACAGTCTCTCCCCTATCACAGTCTCTCCCCTATCACACTCCCCCCTATCACAGTCTCTCCCCTATCACTCTCTCCCCATCTCACTCTCTCTCCCCATCTCACTCTCTCCCCTATCACAGTCTCTCCCCTATCACAGTCTCTCCCCATCTCACTCTCTCCCCTATCACAGTCTCTCCCCTATCACAGTCTCTCCCCTATCACAGTCTCTCCCCTATCACAGTCTCTCCCCTATCACACTCGCCCCTATCACAGTCTCTCCCCTATCACTCTCTCCCCATCTCACTCTCTCTCCCCATCTCACTCTCTCCCCTATCACAGTCTCTCCCCTATCACAGTCTCTCCCCATCTCACTCTCTCCCCTATCACAGTCTCTCCCCTATCACAGTCTCTCCCCTATCACAGTCTCTCCCCTATCACAGTCTCTTCCCATCTCACTCCCCCCTATCACACTCTCCCCTATCACAGTCTCTCTCCCCTATTACAGTCTCTCCCCATGTCACTCTCTCTCCCCCCTATCAGTCTCTCCCTCCCCTATCAGTCTCTCCCCCTATCACTCTCCCCCATTCCACTCTCTCTCTCCCCCTGTCTCACTCTCTCTCCCCCACCTCACTCTCTCTCCCTCTATCACTCTCTCTCTCTTCCCCTATCTCACTCTCTCCCCCTATCGCACTCTCTCCCCCTATCTCACTCTCTCTCCCCCTATCACTCTCTCTCTCTTCCCTATCCCTATCTCTCCCCCATCTCACTCTCTCTCCCCTATCACTCTCTCTCTCTCCCCCTATCACTCTCTTCCCCTATGCCTATCACTCTTCCCCTATCCCTATCACTCTTCCCCTATCCCTCTCACTCTTCCCCTATCCCTCTCACTCTTCCCCTATCCCTCTCTCTCCCCCTATCCCTCTCTCGCTCCCCCTATCCCCCTTTCTCCCCCTATCCCTATCTCTCTCCCCCCTCTCTCTATCACTCTCTCTCCCCCCATATCACTCTCTCTCTCCCTATCACTCTCTCTCCCCAACCTGCCCCCCCCCCCATATCTCTCCATCCCCCCTATCACCCTCTCTCTCTTTTTACTTTCCATCTCTGTCTCGCCTAAAGCGTAAACCTGGCTCCGGACTTGCACCCGTACCTCCAAACCCCTCTCTCCCCACCTCCCCTCACCTTTACTGGCTCCCAAATAAGGACAGGGTGTGATAAGGGCAAAAGAAAACTCTAGAATGACAAACACTCCCCCCCCCCCCCCCCCCCCATTCAGACACCCCTCCGAAACTCCCATTAGCAATACATCTCCAGAGAAAGAACAGCAGGCAAGTCTTTGCTTTTATCACGGCTAGATCGTTTTAAGCAAGACAGGTTGAGACGGTTACAAGAACTGAGGTTGGGGAAATAGTTGAGGAAGGAAACTCCCCCCCCCCCCACCCCCCACTCTCCCCCCAACAAAAAGCCATCAAGGTTTCACGCGCCAAGGATTAAACGGTCAACGGGGTTACTAAATCCATTTTCCACGCATGGGGAACCTTGTAGCTCCCTCAGCACAACTGCTTGAGCTTTGACCTTGATTTGTCCTTGTCCGACAGACCATTGAAAGAGCAGCACTGCAGTACAATGTGGCCAAACCCTTCACACTCTCCAATGGAGATCTTGCCTATTTAATGATGGGTGGATGGGTGGATGAGTGGATGGGTGGATGGGTGGATGGGTGGATGGGTGGATGGGTGGATGGGTGGATGGGTGGATGGATGGGTAGATGGGTGGGTGGATGGGTGGATGGCTGGATGGGTGGATGGATGGATGGGTGGATGGGTGGATGGGTGGATGGATGGACCATCGCTCCCACAGTTTACCCGGCGCCTCGCAGCGTCTCCACACCAGGTAAATAAATGGCAAAAACAATGGCGAGCCGCGCATCAGGGAAAGGACAAGATAAGGCCAAAGGGAGTCCCCGCACCAGAAGAGCTTGCAATCTAAATGGTCAAGGGGAGGTCAAGGGCAACCGGTCTGTAGTAGACACGTAAAGGGTTTCTTGAGATGATGGAGACGGGTCACTGATAGGGTCGCCAGCCGGCGATCGGTCCTTTTTTCCCCCCCGGTGAATTGTCCTGTGTTTGCCGGGCCTCTGATGGCGACCGAGGGGGTTCCCAGCTCTCTCCAGCTGTGGCCCCCGGGGGGGGGGGGGTCTTCATTCCAAGCCACCACTCTGCGCATGAGTCGGCGCCCAGCTCGGAAGTCGGGCCCCCAACTTCTGTATCCGCCTGCGGGGATCGGCACGGGAGCCCAAACCCCCCCCCACCCCCCCAAGGTTACATTATTGGCGGGGTATGTGTGTGGGTAGGGGGAGTGGGGGTGAGGGGGGAATGAGGTAGTGGGATTGAGTGAGTTGAGGGGATGTATGAGAGGGAGGGGGGATAGAGGGGTGTAAGACTGAGGGGGGAAGGGTGTAAGAGGGAGGGGGTGGAAGGGAGGGAGGGGGAAGAGGGGGTATAAGAGAGAGGGGATAGGGATGTAAGAGAGGGAGGGTGGGGAGAGAGGATGTTTGAGAGGGAGGGGTAGTGGTGGGAGGGTAAGAGAGGGAGGGGGAGAGGTGGGGGTGTTGGAGAAGGAGGTGGGTGTGTGGGAGAGGGTGGGGAGTGTTAGATGGAGGGGGAGAAGTGGGGGTGTAAGAGGAGAGGTGGGGGGTGTAAGAGGAAGAGGTGGGGATGTTAAAAAGGGAGGGGGTGTAAGTGAGGGATGGGGGAGGGAGGGGTGTAAGAGAGGTGTGGGGGGAGAGAGGGGGTGTAAGAGGGGGTTGGGGGGAGGGAGGGGGAGTAAGATATGGAGGAAAGAGAGAGGGGGTGTGTAAGAGGGAGGGGGAAGAGGTGAAGAAGTGGGATTTCGGCGGAGAAGTCACCCCGCCCCCCCCCCTACCACCCGCCATCACTTCAGCTCGCTCCCCGACTTCCACAGGGGCACTGAACCCGCTCTCCGCATACACAACGAGGAACGCTGCCATGAGATCACATGACCTGCTGACGCGGTCACGTGACAGGAAGTGCCGGCGGTCCCGTGTGTTCCCCCGCCCGCGGCAAAGCTTTTGAATGTCTCGCTTATCTGTAACCTGTGGGGAAAAATGAATACGTCTCGCTTTTCTCACGGCAAGAGAGGCGTGCCGAGGTGCGCAATGGAGGCTGTTTTTAAGATGAAATTAATAAAGAACTATACATAAAAATAAAAAAACACCTCTCCCTGTGTAAGGGCTAACTTACTCCCCCAGTCCTTCTCTGCAAGGCTGGGGGAGGGGGAGGAAAGCCCCTTACCCACTTATCACCCCAAAGTCTCAGCGGTACCTTAACGCTACCCTTCGGGTAGGTTGTCTGCTTGAGTGTCCAGGCATAGAGGTCTGTTCCCCCTGTGTCTTGCTCTCAGAACACAGCCCCCCCTTTTCCTTCTGTCAGCTCCATTGTGAGCTACGAAAAAATCTCTCTCCTGTGTCTCACATGAGGCTTTTTTTTTTACAGAGCTCTCATTAGTCCAGGTGGAGACTAGTTAACGGAGTGGCTGCAATTAACTCTCTCTCTGCTGGATTCTCGGCGCTCTGAAGCTGCTTTATTTAAACAGGGGGTAAAAAAATCGCTCAAACGTTACACTTTTTACCTACTCCGCAAAATCCCCGCCGTGCTCGAGTCGAAAACAAATCCCAAACAGATTTGTGTCCGATGTTTAGAAACCGGAAGAACGGGTTTTTGTAGCGTGAGTGGGTTGGCCGGATCGGCACTTCTGTAACCCCAGGCGGCGCTGGAAAAGCTGTGTGATGCGGCGGGCAGACGCTTGCTGGGGGGGGGGGGGAGGGGGGAGGGGGTCTGTGTTACAATGGACATAAAGCAAAAGGTGA
>NC_134505.1:1035449-1060818 GCF_040206685.1 Ascaphus truei
CAGACAACATAGGGGTGGTAGAAGCGGTGAACAATTTTGGATCACGTTCCCCACCGGTACTGGCGCAATTTCGTGCTTTTCGTGCCTTCACCTACGCATTGCGGTTCAGAGCACGGCATGATCCGGGGGGGGGGTGGGGGGGGCTTGCAAATAACGTTGCTGATTCTTTATCCCGGTTGCAGATGGCGCAGTTTCGGAAGCTGGCAACGCAGGCAGGGCCGCCAACAGGGGGGACACAGAGGGTACTGTCGTCCCGGACCCCGTGATTTCTGTTGGCGGAGCTATTTGGCAGGCAGTGCCCGGTAGACTTGTGGGAACCTGCGACAGTGCCATGATAGACCTACTAAGAGCCTCAGTGACTCCGTGTACGTGGGGGGCTGACGCGACTATCAAAGTTTAGCGGGGGGGGGAGCTGGGACAGGAGACGTCAGGCGTAGGGGCCTCACTGTCTTACGTACTCAGCTTGAGAGCAAAGGGTTTAACGGGAGGGTCCATAGGGAAACTGACGCGGGGGGTTTCCGTTTTCTTGAAGTTGAACGTCCTAAGATCCCCCCCCCCAATGGGTCAGATTTGAGCACAGCTGGTTTGATGTCCTAGGAATCCATAACGCAGTGGGCTAAGTCGTGGGGCACTCAACGGGTTAATGGCTAGGCCTTATGACTGTATCTGGATGTAATGCCCAATCAGTCCACAAGGTGGTAACCTGATGACACCGTAAAATAGATGCAAGCGCTCCGCCCTAAACCCCATATTTGTTTATGTACGTTTATCTTTATTTATATAGCGCTGGCAGCGTACTCTGCGCTTTGCAAAGCCAATACAGCGCAGGGAATTATAATAATACACGGAGCGCAGCAAAGTCAGACAACGGGGAAGGAAACCACTGCCCCGCACAGCTTACAATCTAAGCGCTATGTTGGGAGAGTTACAGAGACAGCAGGTGAGGGAATAAGTGCAGTAGATGGCAGCGCTTGGACACCATGTTAGGAGTGACTGTGGGTGTGGGACAGTAGATGGCAGTGCTTGGACACCATGGTTGGTAGGAGAGACTGTGGGTGTGGTACAGTAGATGGCAGTGCTTGGACACCATGGTTGGTAGGAGAGACTGTGGGTGTGGGACAGTAGATGGCAGGGCTTGGACACCATGGTTGGTAGGAGAGACTGTGGGTGTGGGACAGTAGATGGCAGGGCTTGGACACCATGGTTGGTAGGAGAGACTGTGGGTGTGGGACAGTAGATGGCAGTGCTTGGACACCATGGTTGGTAGGAGAGACTGTGGGTGTGGGACAGTAGAGGGCAGTGCTTGGACACCATGGTTGGTAGGAGAGACTGTGGGTGTGGGACAGTAGATGGCAGGGCTTGGACACCACGGTTGGTAGGAGTGACTGTGGGTGTGGGACAGTAGATGGCAGTGCTTGGACACCATGGTTGGTAGGAGTGACTGTGGGCGTGGGACAGTAGATGGCAGTGCTTGGACACCATGGTTGGTAGGAGTGACTGTGGGTGTGGGACAGTAAATGGCAGTGCTTGGACACCATGGTTGGTAGGAGTGACTGTGGGTGTGGGACAGTAGATGGCAGGGCTTGGACACCACAGTTAGTTGGAGTGACTGTGGGTGTGGGACAGTAGATGGCAGGGCTTGGACACCATTGTTGGTAGGAGTGACTGTGGGCGTGGGACAGTAGATGGCAGGGCTGGGACACCATAGTTGGTAGGAGCGACTGTGGGTGTGGGACAGTAGCCAGGTGTCCGGGCTGTTGGGGGGGGGCTTCATGTAAGAGGTGAGTTTTCAGGTTGGTAAATGAGATGGGTTAACAAGATTAGCAGCGAAAGAGGTGGCAGGGAGACGTGGGCGAGTATCTGGCCGGTTGCATGATTAGGAGGACTTTTATCAAGCAGATGCTACAGAGAGTGGGTTCCGAGGCTACTTTTGGTAGGGGGAGGGGAGGGGGGAAAGTCCGGCACCTCTTGTTTAGGATCACCAATCTTTCAATGTAGTGATTGTGAAATTATTATTGGGGTTGGGGGGGGGGGGGTACGGACTGGGGGAGAGGAATAAAGGCTTCCCCCCCACAACCTTTATTGAAAGCTGAACCTTTTTATGCAGTTGAGCGAGATAATCATTTGTCTTTGTTAACAGCACCTTTTTGATGACTAAATCAGCAATTACCCCCTACGCATTTTATTTTTCCCTATTGTTATTTCTTTTTATTTGTAGCTCTGGGAACTCTGTAGTTACCAAGCTATTTTCCAGCTGAGTTGCAGGGAAATAAAAATGGCTGCCACATCCCATGAGTCCCACTGGCCAATAGTATGCCAAAACATCATCGGGGTAAGTGGTGGGTGGGGGTTTGACCTGGTGGCTTCCTATTGGATGATAAGATCTTTGATAATCTAGAAAGGAACACAGCTCTCTACACCGGAAGTATCTCTGGGTCCCAGGACGGTCGCCGGGGACAAAATTGGGATCGTTTAGGAGGGCCCTCCAGTTTGTATTATGTAAAATAATCAATATGGAAAATAAGTGGTACTGCTGCTATAAGATTGGGACAGAGCCCTACAGCCCATACTTAGAATAGAGTTATACAACAATTTGGGTACAATAGCGGGAAAGGTTGTCGATAAAAAGTCGCGGTATTCTAGGTTTGTAAATAAGAAAAGTGGCGGTTCTTGTGCTCCCTAGCACCATCACACAACGAATTACGAGGTTCGGAAAGCCCTGTACACTAAAACTTCATCCATGAAGAACTGTTGGTCCGCTTAAATGTATCCCAACCTACAGGGCCACCATGAAAGGTGGGAGCACCAGGCCAACGGTGGCAAAAAGGAAACCAACCGACTGATCAGGAAGTTGGGTCCTGCCCTGGAAACTGGACGCAACTTCTGGGATCGGTCAGGGACCCTCTGCCAGGCCCCAACTCAACAGGTAGGCTAACGTTTAGCAGCCGTCCACCTCACCCGACAACTCATCGCCACCCACCCCAGCTAACAGCATGTCAGCACCACCCCTACCCCCTGCACTCAACAACTTCTCAGCACCCCTCCACCCCACCCAACAACTCATCGCCACCCACCCCAGCTAACAACTTGTCAGCATCACCCCTACCCCCTGCACTCAACAACTTCTCAGCACCCCTCCACCCCACCCAACAACACATGGCCCAAGTGCCATGGTGGACATCTCAACCTACACGGAATCTGCTCTTCTCCTGGACCAATTCGGCTATACTGGAACCTCGAGATACATTTTGCATGGTATATATATATATATAATATTTTCAACTGCAGACTCATCTGGCAGGATAGGGGTTAGTATCTCCGTAAACTCCAGATGACCTAACTTGGCGAGGGAGTTGGGTGGGGATGGATTTGGAAGAGATAGTAGAGGGACCTCCCAGGACTCATCCATAGGCTGCAGGTGCCTGAAGATGTACTAGTGACCTCTCTCCATGGGCCGCTCCCAATGACTAAGCCTTGGATCGGATGCCATTTGTCACTGCCCCGAGGCCGTAACAATGTCTCCGGGAGTTGACCTCTCTTTGGAATTCAGGATAAATCAGCTGATCCCAGCAAAAATATATCGAGAATAAAGGCGATTAAAGCAGAAGTCCCTCGTCCCCCCCCAAAAAATAAATCAACCAGTTATCATGGAATAAATATCCTTCCTTTATAAAGATGGAATCCCACTTCAAGTACCTTTTACTTATTCGTAGCCTGTGCAAAATGAATAGGTTTC
Organism: Ascaphus truei; assembly: GCF_040206685.1. NCBI lineage: Eukaryota > Metazoa > Chordata > Amphibia > Anura > Ascaphidae > Ascaphus > Ascaphus truei. The sequence continues at coordinate 1,039,186 of NC_134505.1, forward strand.
CATTTTCCCTAGGGAACCTCAGCGTGTCAGATACTTCTGCGGTGTCATCGTTACTTTGCAAAGAGGAGACAGAGCAAAGCTGACCATTTTTACCTTTGAGGATCCACAAAAGACACTAGATAAAGATTGTAAAATCCCTACAGGGCTTGGAAAATTGTTACCTTTAAAAAGTATTTAGAAATACTTGTATGCCTTAAAAAAAAAAAAGAAACAGGACAATTAGCATAGCAAAAATGCCAATGTCACTTAGTTGGCTTTAATCCGAGGAAGCACTGACCCTTTAAACATGCCACTGCCCTTATCCCCTCCCGCCTGGATTACTGTAACATGCTGCTAACAGGCCTTCCTGCCCGGGCAACGTTCTCCTTTGCAATCTATCCCAAATTCTGCTGCTTCCATCATTTCACTTTCTCCCCCCCCCAAACAGTTCCTGCTCATCTCCTCCTTACTCCCCCTCTCCTGGCTTCCCAAAAGTTTCGGATCCCCCTACAAAGTTCTCCTTACCTTCAAGTCTCTCCCCCCTCATCTGCTCCTCCCGACAGATCAGCTCGGGGGGGTTAATTTCCAGGGCTTCGGGAGAGAAGTCGATTCAAGGTCGAAGCTTATGTAGCTTTTCGGTTACTGTGGCGAGAAAGCCAACCTTGGACTTCTCATGACCCTGGCAGAGTGAGTGCGTGTGGCGTCTCTGGCTGGGAGGCTAAGGCAGGGGCTTCTGCGTAGGGGTATTAGGGGAAGGGCGGGCAATTGTAGGTTTTAACCTGTCCACATCCACGGGAGCCAATGGCATGGTGTGTCCGGTTATTTAGGATTGTAGGGGGATGTGGGAGGAGTTGTAGGGAGCGGTTATAGGAGCGGTTATAGGAGCAGTTAGGGGAGGAGTAATAGGGAGGGGTTATAGGAGCAGTTAGGGGAGGAGTTATAGGGAGCAGTTAGGGGAGGAGTTATAGGGAGAGGTTATAGGAGCAGTTAGGGGAGGAGTTATAGGGAGAGGTTATAGGAGCAGTTAGGGGAGGAGTTATAGGGAGCAGTTATATGAGCAGTTAGGGGAGGAGTTATAGGGAGAGGTTATAGGAGCAATTAGGGGAGGAGTTATAGGGAGAGGTTATAGGAGCAGTTAGGGGAGGAGTTATAGGGAGAGGTTATAGGAGCAGTTAGGGGAGGAGTTATAGGGAGAGGTTGTAGAAGCAGTTAGGGGAGGAGTTATAGGGAGCGGTTATAGGAGCAGTTAGGGGAGGAGTTATAGGGAGGGGTTATAGGAGCAGATAGTGGAGGAGTTATAGGAGCAGTTAGGGGAGGAGTTATAGGGAGCGGTTATAGGAGCAGATAGTGGAGGAGTTATAGGAGCAGTTAGGGGAGGAGTTATAGGGAGCGGTTATAGGAGCAGTTAGGGGAGGAGTTATAGGAAGCGGTTATAGGAGCAGTTAGGGGAGGAGTTATAGGGAGAGGTTATAGGAGCAGTTAGGGGAGGAGTTATAAGGAGCAGTTAGGGGAGGAGTTATAGGGAGCAGTTAGGGTAGGAGTTATAGGGAGGGGTTATAGGAGCAGTTAGGGGAGGAGTTATAGGGAGGGGTTATAGGAGCAGTTAGGGGAGGAGTTATAGGGAGCGGTTATAGTAGCAGTTAGGGGAGGAGTTATAAGGAGCGGTTATAGGAGCAGTTAGGGGAGGAGTTATAGGGAGCGGTTATAGGAGCAGTTCGGGGAGGAGTTATAGGGAGAGGTTATAGGAGCAGTTAGGGGAGGAGTTATAGGGAGAGGTTATAGGAGCAGTTAGGGGAGGAGATATAGGGAGCGGTTATAGGAGCAGTTAGGGGAGGAGTTATAGGGAGAGGTTATAGGAGCAGTTAGGGGAGGAGTTATAGGGAGCAGTTAGGGGAGGAGTTATAGGGAGGAGTTATAGGGAGCGGTTATAGGAGCAGTTAGGGGAGGAGATATAGGGAGCGGTTATAGGAGCAGTTAGGGGAGGAGTTATAGGGAGCGGTTATAGGAGCAGTTAGGGGAGGAGTTATAGGGAGCAGTTAGGGGAGGAGTTATAGGGAGCAGTTAGGGGAGGCGTTATAGGGAGAGGTTAGGGGAGGAGTTATAGGGAGAGGTTATAGGAGCAGTTAGGGGAGGAGTTATAGGGAGCAGTTAGGGGAGGAGTTATAGGGAGCAGTTAGGGGAGGCGTTATAGGGAGAGGTTAGGGGAGGAGTTATAGGGAGAGGTTATAGGAGCAGTTAGGGGAGAAGTTATAGGGAGAGGTTATAGGAGCAGTTAGGGGAGGAGTTATAGGGAGAGGTTATAGGAGCAGTTAGGGGAGAAGTTATAGGGAGAGGTTATAGGAGCAGTTAGGGGAGGAGTTATAGGGAGAGGTTGTAGGAGCAGTTAGGGGAGGAGTTATAGGGAGAGGTTATAGGAGCAGTTAGGGGAGGAGTTATAGGGAGCGGTTATAGGAGCAGTTAGGGGAGGAGTTATAGGGAGCGGTTATAGGAGCAGTTAGTGGAGGAGTTATAGGAGCAGTTAGGGGAGGAGTTATAGGGAGCGGTTATAGGAGCAGTTAGGGGAGGAGTTATAGGAAGCGGTTATAGGAGCAGTTAGGGGAGGAGTTATAGGGAGAGGTTATAGGAGCAGTTAGGGGAGGAGTTATAAGGAGCAGTTAGGGGAGGAGTTATAGGGAGCAGTTAGGGTAGGAGTTATAGGGAGGGGTTATAGGAGCAGTTAGGGGAGGAGTTATAGGGAGCGGTTATAGGAGCAGTTAGGGGAGGAGTTATAGGGAGCGGTTATAGTAGCAGTTAGGGGAGGAGTTATAAGGAGCGGTTATAGGAGCAGTTAGGGGAGGAGTTATAGGGAGCGGTTATAGGAGCAGTTCGGGGAGGAGTTATAGGGAGAGGTTATAGGAGCAGTTAGGGGAGGAGTTATAGGGAGAGGTTATAGGAGCAGTTAGGGGAGGAGATATAGGGAGCGGTTATAGGAGCAGTTAGGGGAGGAGTTATAGGGAGAGGTTATAGGAGCAGTTAGGGGAGGAGTTATAGGGAGCAGTTAGGGGAGGAGTTATAGGGAGGAGTTATAGGGAGCGGTTATAGGAGCAGTTAGGGGAGGAGATATAGGGAGCGGTTATAGGAGCAGTTAGGGGAGGAGTTATAGGGAGCGGTTATAGGAGCAGTTAGGGGAGGAGTTATAGGGAGCAGTTAGGGGAGGAGTTATAGGGAGCAGTTAGGGGAGGCGTTATAGGGAGAGGTTAGGGGAGGAGTTATAGGGAGAGGTTATAGGAGCAGTTAGGGGAGGAGTTATAGGGAGCAGTTAGGGGAGGAGTTATAGGGAGCAGTTAGGGGAGGCGTTATAGGGAGAGGTTAGGGGAGGAGTTATAGGGAGAGGTTATAGGAGCAGTTAGGGGAGGAGTTATAGGGAGCAGTTAGGGGAGGAGTTATAGGGAGCAGTTAGGGGAGGCGTTATATTGAGAGGTTAGGGGAGGAGTTATAGGGAGAGGTTATAGGAGCAGTTAGGGGAGGAGTTATAGGGAGAGAATATAGGAGCAGTTAGGGGAGGAGTTATAGGGAGCGGTTATAGGAGCAGTTAGGGGAGGAGTTATAGGGAGCAGTTAGGGGAAGAGTTATAGGGAGCGGTTATAGGAGCAGTTAGGGGAGGAGTTATAGGGAGAGGTTATAGGAGCAGTTAGGGGAGGAGTTATAGGGAGAGGTTATAGGAGCAGTTAGGGGAGGAGTTATAGGGAGAGGTTATAGGAGCAGTTAAGGGAGGAGTTATAGGGAGAGGTTATAGGAGCAGTTAGGGGAGGAGTTATAGGGAGCGGTTATAGGAGCAGTTAGAGGAGGAGTTATAGGGAGAGGTTATAGGAGCAGTTAGGGGAGGAGTTATAGGGAGAGGTTATAGGAGCAGTTAGGGGAGGAGTTATAGGGAGAGGTTATAGGAGCAGTTAGGGGAGAAGTTATAGGGAGAGGTTATAGGAGCAGTTAGGGGAGGAGTTATAGAGAGAGGTTGTAGGAGCAGTTAGGGGAGGAGTTATAGGGAGAGGTTATAGGAGCAGTTAGGGGAGGAGTTATAGGGAGCGGTTATAGGAGCAGTTAGTGGAGGAGTTAGGGGAGGAGTTATAGGGAGCGGTTAGTGGAGGAGTTATAGGAAGCGGTTATAGGAGCAGTTAGGGGAGGAGTTATAGGGAGAGGTTATAGGAGCAGTTAGGGGAGGAGTTATAAGGAGCAGTTAGGGGAGGAGTTATAGGGAGCAGTTAGGGGAGGAATTATAGGGAGGGGTTATAGGAGCAGTTAGGGGAGGGGTTATAGGGAGGGGTTATAGGAGCAGTTAGGGGAGGAGTTATAGTGAGCGGTTATAGTAGCAGTTAGAGGAGGAGTTATAAGGAGCGGTTATAGGAGCAGTTAGAGGAGGAGTTATAGGGAGAGGTTATAGGAGCAGTTCGGGGAGGAGTTATAGGGAGAGGTTATAGGAGCAGTTAGGGGAGGAGTTATAGGGAGAGGTTATAGGAGCAGTTCGGGGAGGAGTTATAGGGAGAGGTTATAGGAGCAGTTAGGGGAGGAGTTATAGGGAGAGGTTATAGGAGCAGTTAGGGGAGGAGATATAGGGAGCGGTTATAGGAGCAGTTAGGGGAGGAGTTATAGGGAGAGGTTATAGGAGCAGTTAGGGGAGGAGTTATAGGGAGCAGTTAGGGGAGGAGTTATAGGGAGCGGTTATAGGAGCAGTTAGGGGAGGAGATATAGGGAGCGGTTATAGGAGCAGTTAGGGGAGGAGTTATAGTGAGTGGTTATAGGAGCAGTTAGGGGAGGAGTTATAGGGAGCAGTTAGGGGAGGAGTTATAGGGAGCAGTTAGGGGAGGCGTTATAGGGAGAGGTTAGGGGAGGAGTTATAGGGAGAGGTATAGGAGCAGTTAGGGGAGGAGTTATAGGGAGCAGTTAGGGGAGGAGTTATAGGGAGCAGTTAGGGGAGGCGTTATAGGGAGAGGTTAGGGGAGGAGTTATAGGGAGAGGTTATAGGAGCAGTTAGGGGAGGAGTTATAGGGAGCAGTTAGGGGAGGAGTTATAGGGAGCAGTTAGGGGAGGCGTTATAGGGAGAGGTTAGGGGAGGAGTTATAGGGAGAGGTTATAGGAGCAGTTAGGGGAGGAGTTATAGGGAGAGGTTATAGGAGCAGTTAGGGGAGGAGTTATAGGGAGAGGTTATAGGAGCAGTTAGGGGAGGAGATATAGGGAGCGGTTATAGGAGCAGTTAGGGGAGGAGTTATAGGGAGAGGTTATAGGAGCAGTTAGGGGAGGAGTTATAGGGAGCAGTTAGGGGAGGAGTTATAGGGAGGAGTTATAGGGAGCGGTTATAGGAGCAGTTAGGGGAGGAGTTATAAGGAGCGGTTATAGGAGCAGTTAGGGGAGGAGTTATAGGGAGCGGTTATAGGAGCAGTTCGGGGAGGAGTTATAGGGAGAGGTTATAGGAGCAGTTAGGGGAGGAGTTATAGGGAGAGGTTATAGGAGCAGTTAGGGGAGGAGATATAGGGAGCGGTTATAGGAGCAGTTAGGGGAGGAGTTATAGGGAGAGGTTATAGGAGCAGTTAGGGGAGGAGTTAGGGGAGGAGTTATAGGGAGGAGTTATAGGGAGCGGTTATAGGAGCAGTTAGGGGAGGAGATATAGGGAGCGGTTATAGGAGCAGTTAGGGGAGGAGTTATAGGGAGCGGTTATAGGAGCAGTTAGGGGAGGAGTTATAGGGAGCAGTTAGGGGAGGAGTTATAGGGAGCAGTTAGGGGAGGCGTTATAGGGAGAGGTTAGGGGAGGAGTTATAGGGAGAGGTTATAGGAGCAGTTAGGGGAGGAGTTATAGGGAGCAGTTAGGGGAGGAGTTATAGGGAGCAGTTAGGGGAGGCGTTATAGGGAGAGGTTAGGGGAGGAATTATAGGGAGAGGTTATAGGAGCAGTTAGGGGAGGAGTTATAGGGAGCAGTTAGGGGAGGAGTTATAGGGAGCAGTTAGGGGAGGCGTTATAGGGAGAGGTTAGGGGAGGAGTTATAGGGAGAGGTTATAGGAGCAGTTAGGGGAGAAGTTATAGGGAGAGAATATAGGAGCAGTTAGGGGAGGAGTTATAGGGAGCGGTTATAGGAGCAGTTAGGGGAGGAGTTATAGGGAGCAGTTAGGGGAAGAGTTATAGGGAGCGGTTATAGGAGCAGTTAGGGGAGGAGTTATAGGGAGAGGTTATAGGAGCAGTTAGGGGAGGAGTTATAGGGAGAGGTTATAGGAGCAGTTAGGGGAGGAGTTATAGGGAGAGGTTATAGGAGCAGTTAAGGGAGGAGTTATAGGGAGAGGTTATAGGAGCAGTTAGGGGAGGAGTTATAGGGAGCGGTTATAGGAGCAGTTAGAGGAGGAGTTATAGGGAGAGGTTATAGGAGCAGTTAGGGGAGGAGTTATAGGGATAGGTTATAGGAGCAGTTAGGGGAGGAGTTATAGGGAGAGGTTATAGGAGCAGTTAGGGGAGAAGTTATAGGGAGAGGTTATAGGAGCAGTTAGGGGAGGAGTTATAGGGAGAGGTTATAGGAGCAGTTAGGGGAGAAGTTATAGGGAGAGGTTATAGGAGCAGTTAGGGGAGGAGTTATAGGGAGAGGTTGTAGGAGCAGTTAGGGGAGGAGTTATAGGGAGAGGTTATAGGAGCAGTTAGGGGAGGAGTTATAGGGAGCGGTTATAGGAGCAGTTAGTGGAGGAGTTAGGGGAGGAGTTATAGGGAGCGGTTAGGGGAGGAGTTATAGGAAGCGGTTATAGGAGCAGTTAGGGGAGGAGTTATAGGGAGAGGTTATAGGAGCAGTTAGGGGAGGAGTTATAAGGAGCAGTTAGGGGAGGAGTTATAGGGAGCAGTTAGGGGAGGAATTATAGGGAGGGGTTATAGGAGCAGTTAGGGGAGGGGTTATAGGGAGGGGTTATAGGAGCAGTTAGGGGAGGAGTTATAGGGAGCGGTTATAGTAGCAGTTAGAGGAGGAGTTATAAGGAGCGGTTATAGGAGCAGTTAGAGGAGGAGTTATAGGGAGAGGTTATAGGAGCAGTTCGGGGAGGAGTTATAGGGAGAGGTTATAGGAGCAGTTAGGGGAGGAGTTATAGGGAGAGGTTATAGGAGCAGTTCGGGGAGGAGTTATAGGGAGAGGTTATAGGAGCAGTTAGGGGAGGAGTTATAGGGAGAGGTTATAGGAGCAGTTAGGGGAGGAGATATAGGGAGCGGTTATAGGAGCAGTTAGGGGAGGAGTTATAGGGAGAGGTTATAGGAGCAGTTAGGGGAGGAGTTATAGGGAGCAGTTAGGGGAGGAGTTATAGGGAGCGGTTATAGGAGCAGTTAGGGGAGGAGATATAGGGAGCGGTTATAGGAGCAGTTAGGGGAGGAGTTATAGTGAGTGGTTATAGGAGCAGTTAGGGGAGGAGTTATAGGGAGCAGTTAGGGGAGGAGTTATAGGGAGCAGTTAGGGGAGGCGTTATAGGGAGAGGTTAGGGGAGGAGTTATAGGGAGAGGTATAGGAGCAGTTAGGGGAGGAGTTATAGGGAGCGGTTATAGTAGCAGTTAGAGGAGGAGTTATAAGGAGCGGTTATAGGAGCAGTTAGAGGAGGAGTTATAGGGAGAGGTTATAGGAGCAGTTCGGGGAGGAGTTATAGGGAGAGGTTATAGGAGCAGTTAGGGGAGGAGTTATAGGGAGAGGTTATAGGAGCAGTTCGGGGAGTAGTTATAGGGAGAGGTTATAGGAGCAGTTAGGGGAGGAGTTATAGGGAGAGGTTATAGGAGCAGTTAGGGGAGGAGATATAGGGAGCGGTTATAGGAGCAGTTAGGGGAGGAGTTATAGGGAGAGGTTATAGGAGCAGTTAGGGGAGGAGTTATAGGGAGCAGTTAGGGGAGGAGTTATAGGGAGCGGTTATAGGAGCAGTTAGGGGAGGAGATATAGGGAGCGGTTATAGGAGCAGTTAGGGGAGGAGTTATAGTGAGTGGTTATAGGAGCAGTTAGGGGAGGAGTTATAGGGAGCAGTTAGGGGAGGAGTTATAGGGAGCAGTTAGGGGAGGCGTTATAGGGAGAGGTTAGGGGAGGAGTTATAGGGAGAGGTATAGGAGCAGTTAGGGGAGGAGTTATAGGGAGCAGTTAGGGGAGGAGTTATAGGGAGCAGTTAGGGGAGGCGTTATAGGGAGAGGTTAGGGGAGGAGTTATAGGGAGAGGTTATAGGAGCAGTTAGGGGAGGAGTTATAGGGAGCAGTTAGGGGAGGAGTTATAGGGAGCAGTTAGGGGAGGCGTTATAGGGAGAGGTTAGGGGAGGAGTTATAGGGAGAGGTTATAGGAGCAGTTAGGGGAGGAGTTATAGGGAGCGGTTATAGGAGCAGTTAGGGGAGGAGTTATAGGGAGTGGTTATAGGAGCAGTTAGGGGAGGAGTTATAGGGAGCAGTTAGGGGAAGAGTTATAGGGAGCGGTTATAGGAGCAGCTAGGGGAGGAGTTATAGGGAGAGGTTATAGGAGCAGTTAGGGGAGGAGTTATAGGAGCAGTTAGGGGAGGAGTTATAGGGAGCAGTTATAGGAGCAGTTAGGGGAGGAGTTATAGGGAGCAGTTATAGGAGCAGTTAGGGGAGGAGTTATAGGGAGCAGTTATAGGAGCAGTTAGGGGAGGAGTTATAGGGAGAAGTTATAGGAGCAGTTAGGGGAGGAGTTATAGGAGCAGTTAGGGGAGGAGTTATATATATATATGTATATACACACAGGTAGACAGTCACTCGCACAGACGCACACGCATGTATGCTCACACAGAGACACACAAACCCACATACACATCCACACAAATACACATTAATACATTATTTTATTTATTTATTTTTTAAACGGCCGTTGTGTTTGCGATGACGTCTGCGCGGTCTCTTCACCGCTTCCCAGAAGGGCGCACGCCCCCTCTTCGCGTTGGTCTTCGCGTCACGCGGTAACAGCGGAGACCGTTACAATGTTGCCGTCGGTGGAATGCGGCTTCTGATAAGATTGGGGGGGGGGGGGAGAGGAGGAGATGAGCCGTGAGAAAGCACGTGCCGGCTGATATCCAACCTCAAACGAGTGTATATACGTGGGTGCTTGAGTGTGAGTAGGCGTATATATGTGTGCAAGTGTGTGTGTCTACGTGTGTGCGTGAGTGTGAGAATGCGTATATGTGTGCGAGTGCGTGTATACGTGAGTGCTTGCGTGTGAGAATGTGTCCGTGTGTGTTTGAGTGTAAGTATGTGTTCATGTGCGTGTCCTTGAGTCTGTGTGTGTGTTTGTATGTGTGCGAGTGCGTGTATACGTGAGTGCTTGAGTGTGAGAATGTGTCCGTGTGTGTTTGAGTGTAAGAATGTGTTCAAGTGTGTGTGTGTGTTTGTATGTGTGCGAGTGTGTGTATACGTGTATGCATGGGTGTGAGTATGTGTGCGAGTGTGTATATATACGTGTGTGCTTGAGTGTGAGTATGTGTATATGTGTGCAAGTGTGTGTATACATGTGTGTTTGAGTGTGGGTATGCATATGTGTGTATGCGTGTGTGCTTGAGTGTGAGCATGTGTTCGAGTGTGTGAATACGTGTGTGCTTGAGTGTATGGGTATATGTGTTCGAGTGTGCGAATACGTGTGTGCTTGAGTGTAAGTGTGTGTATATGTGTGCGAGTGCGCACTTGAGTGTAAGTGTGTGAATATGTGTAAATCTTGACATTTTATTACAGGCATTACCGAGGAGTCATCTCCGTCACACGCACAGACACAATATATATTGTATAATAAACACCCACTCCTATAATTACTAAGGAATGCGCAGAGAAACGCAGTCACTGACTGCTGCAGATAATGGAGCAAGGTGTTTGTATTCTCGTATAAAGCAGTTACAATGGAAACGATAGGTAATGCTAATGCATACAGCGCCAAATGTTCATTTCGGATCTGTACTAGTATAAGATGCATTTATTTTTGGAATGTGTCAACAGAACCGGATCAGAGTCACGCCAATTCTTATTCCCTTTCTCAATCATAGCTTCTGTATATAAAGGCAGGCTTCATTAGGAGGAACGTATCAGTGTATGGGATTCATTCTGCTCTGTGTATCAGTATGGGTGTATTAGTGTATGTTTGTGTATCAGTGTATGTGTGTGTCAGTGTGTGTATCTGTCAGTCTGCTCTGTGTGTATCAGTGTGTGTGTGTATCTGAGTCAGTCTGCTCTGTGTATCAGTGTGTGTGTGTATCTGAGTCAGTCTGCTCTGTGGGTATCAATGTGTGTGTCAGTCTGCTCTGTGTGTGTGTGTGTATGTGTGTGTCTGTCAGTCTGCTCTGTGTGTATCAGTGTGTGTGTGTATCTGAGTCAGTCTGCTCTGTGTATCAGCGTGTGTGTGTATCTGAGTCAGTCTGCTCTGTGGGTATCAATGTGTGTGTGTGTGTATGTGAGTCAGTCTGCTCTGTGTATCAGTGTATGTGTGTGTGTGTGTGTGTATGTGAGTCAGTCTGCTCGGTGTGTACCAGTGTATGTGAGTGTGTGTATCTGAGTCATTCTGCTATGTGAGTATCAGTGTGTATGTGTGTGTGTGTGTATGTGAGTGAGTCTGCTCTGTGTGTATCAGTGTGCATGTGTGTGTATGTGAGTTCGTCTGCTCTGTGTGTATCAGTGTGTATGTGTGTGTATGTGTGTGTGTGTGTGTGTGTGTGTGTATCCGAGTCAGTCTGCTCTGTGTATCAGTGTATGTATGTGTGTGTATCAGTGTAGGTATGTGTGTGTGTATCAGTGTATGTATGTGTGTGTGTATCAGTGTATGTATGTGTGTGTGTATCAGTGTATGTGTGTGTACATGTATGTATGAATGAGTGATGAACGCCTGTGTTCGCACGCGCCAGTGAAATCCCTAATATAACGTCACCATCCATTATGACCCTACAGCAGGGCCCTACAACCTGCTCCCCCTGTGTGTCGCTTACACCCCCAATCCCACAACAACACCAAGTGCGTGTGCTGTGTCAACCCAATCAACACATCGCCCGAGTTATAAGTGTTGTGCCCTGATCAATTCTCCCGCGTTTTCCCTGAACCGCAGCTATCCTGATCACCGCATCACTGGAGTGTCTGCTACATACTGTCCCATGCAGGACGGAACGCAGTATGGATGCTCAATCCTCTGCTGTCTGCTTCTCACAGCTAACCTCTTACATCATAACACGTCTAAACGTATGAAACAGCCATATAATGCCCCCCCCCCCGAGCCAAACCCCCCCCCCCGATATTTCCAGCTCGGGGCCCCCGAGATACTTGTTGGTGAAAAGTTACCAGGGGTTTAAATGTAAACGAAAGTCCGGAGGGGGAAACAAAATGGCCGCCAAAATCTCGGCCAACCAGAGGCAGCGGCGGCGGCGACGTCGTTTGGTCGAGGGCTTCTTATTGGGCGGCCCATTTAAATTCCTCTTGACCAACCGGGGGGGGGGGGGGAAGGGAGGCTGGTGACTTCGCCGGGCACGGAGGGGGGGTCGCCGGAGCTGCAAAAAATATAGTGAGGTTCGGGGCCTGGTTAAACCTAACCCTGTTTTAAAAAAAAATAACAGAGGTTGGTTATTGGTCCTTGAAATGTCTGAGAGCCCCCCCCCCCCCCCTGTGTTGCAATCTCCGTATATATATGTTTGCCAAGTGGGACTGCCGCCCTACAGCCTCAACGGTCCCCCGCTGCTGTTGATGTCCTAAAGGAGGGGGGGGGGGTAAAAAACGCTGCATGCCGATTGGTTCTCCGGTCACCCTCGGCAACCGGGTACCCGCATCACGACACACGTCAGAGCATCCTTGGTTTCCGTGGTTACGCCCGAGGCGCCCCCCCCCCCCCCCCCCGGCTCTCCCTGTCTGCATCAGCTAAAAGGTGACAAGCGCGGTGCTCGGGGCGGGGGCCTTGGTAAGAGGCGGGCGGGGATTGAGATCCGTCTGAGCGGCAGCCAAGGGGAGGGAGCGCCGGTCCCCGATACAAATGTTTTTAACCCTTCGGCCGCCACAGGGACCGAAGTCTTAGCACTTATATAAGCAACATTGTCCAGGCAGCATGGAGCAGGAGTGGGGGGGGGGGCTGTCAGAACCCTATGCAAAGGGAAATCAGTGTTACCCTATAGGGTGCCCTTATGCAAGAGGCCCTATGCACATACAACATGGCGAAAATGCTACATTTCTAGGGTAGTGATTCCCAACACGGGGGGGTGTGTGAGGCGGCTCCAGTGGGTCTGCCCAAACACATCTGTAAGGGCGGCACCCGGGCGGGGTTTCCTGAGCCCGTGTGGGGGCAGCGCACTTAGTGAGGTCCCCAAACTGCGCCTTGGTGCGGGGGCTGTAGCTGACGCGGCAGCATCCACAGCAGCAAGGCATTGTGGGGCGTGACTTTGGAAGCACCCGCAGTGAGTGACAGCTATGCTCCCCCCCCCCATGCTGCCTGCACACACGGAGGGGCTGTTTGGGGTACTATTAAGAGTGTTCCTCCCACGCGCTCAGGACACTATAAACTGCCATGGGATCGGTCACACAGTTTGGGGGATTATTAAGCGTGTGTTCCCCCCCACGCGCTCAGGACACTATATACTGCCTGGGATCGGTCACACAGTTTGGGGTACTATTAAGAGTGTTCCTCCCACGCGCTCAGGACACTATAAACTGCCTGAGATCAGTCACACAGTTTGGGGGATTATTAAGCGTGTGTTCCCCCCACGCGCTCAGGACACTATATACTGCCTGGGATCGGCACACAGTTTGGGGGATTATTAAGCGTGTGTTCCCCCCACGCGCTCAGGACACTATATACTGCCTGGGATCGGCACACAGTTTGGGGGATTATTAAGCGTGTGTTCCCCCCCATGAGCTCAGGACGCTATATACTGCCTGGGATCGGGCACACAGTTTGGGAGATTATTAAGCGTGAGTTCCCCCACGCGCTCAGGACACTATATACTGCCTGGGATCGGCACACAGTTTGGGGGATTATTAAGCGTGTGTTCCCCCCCATGAGCTCAGGACGCTATATACTGCCTGGGATCAGGCACACAGTTTGGGAGATTATTAAGCGTGTGTTCCCCCACGCGCTCAGGACACTATATATACTGCCTGGGATCGGGCCCACAGTTTGGGAGATTATGAAGCGTGTGTTCCCCCCACACGCTCAGGACACAATATACTGCCTGGGATCGGTCACACAGTTTGGGGGATTATTAAGCGTGTGTTCCCCCCACGCGCTCAGGACACTATATATTGCCTGGGATCGGGCACACAGTTTGGGGGATTATTAAGCGTGTGTTCCCCCCACACGCTCAGGACACTATATACTGCCTGGGATCGGGCACACAGTTTGGGGGATTATTAAGCGTGTGTTCCCCCCCACGCGCTCAGGACACTATATACTGCCTGGGATCGGTCACACAGTTTGGGGGATTATTAAGCGTGTGTTCCCCCCCACGTGCTCAGGACACTATATACTGGCTGGGATCGGGCACACAGTTTGGGGGATTATTAAGCGTGTGTCAAAGAATAAAGTCAAAGAAAAAAGATGGGGGGTGTGGGGAGGGTGGTACAAACCCTCTATCTTGTTTGCTGCCTTGAGCATCGGGTCTCCGTGGCTCCCTTCCAGCTCTTTGGGTCGTCTCGGTCTTTTGACCTCTCTTGGGATCCAGTCGGGTTCCATCTTTGTCCAACAATGGGTCATTTCTTCATGCGTTATATCCGACCCAACCGACCATTTTAATTTCTTCCCCCATGTGATGATGTGACAGACTTGGGTTAGCTCTCGAACCCAATCATTCTTTTTTCCTGGCTCTCTGGGTAATACCCAGCGTGCATCTCTCCGTTCCCCTTTGAGTTGTCTGAAGCTTGTGTACTGTCTTCACATTTAGGGTCCAAGTTTCACACCCTGACCTGAGCACGGGCAGGATACCCTGGTCAAGTACTTTCCTCTTGAGACACCATGGACGATTCCCTTGAAAGGTGATCTTGTTTCTACCAAATAATCTCCAGTCCATCCTCATTCTCCTGTTCATTTATTTTGAAAGGTTCCAACCCATCGACCGGCCAAGGAAGACCAAGTCTTCAGCTTCTCCTTGTTGTGTTCCATTTATTGAGATATATTTCATGTCTTTATCTGCCGTACACATATCGTAGATGTGGTAGCATTAGTCGAATAATTACTATATAACTTTTTTTTGAAGTTTTGGCGCAACTCACCGAATTCCAGATGACAATAGGATCACGTCGGAGAGGGATTTTCTCAAATGACTTTTTCACCCCGAGCTTAAACCGAACAAATGCTCTGAATCCAATCGGATGAAGTCATGTTTGGCATAGACAAGTGGTTTGTGGTTTCTTCGGAACTTATTACGACTAGGCCTCGGAGATGGTGGTTGGAAATAGTTCACCTCAATAGCTGCATTAAAACGTGTCTTTAAAAAGTGACGGGAAACTTAACCCATGCATTTCAAAGACGCCGTTCCCATTGGTAACGTTCTCCACTGGATGGCTCAAAACGGTTATCCTTGTCGAGCCTGGCACAGAACGAGCAAGGCAGATAGTATCAGACGAAGCCTCAGTTCTAGTCTGTTCTAAACAGTGAGGACGGAGACAAGCAGAGGATTCTGGGAGAGAGAACAGCAACCACGGTGACATTAATAGGGGATTTTGTGGCCAAAAATAAAGCCCCATAGAATGCAATATATCCTATAACTCCTCGTATTGGACACTTTTCCGAACATTCATATTTCCAGTCGCGTGATCGCTTCAGCCGTGATCCCATAAATGCTCCCCACCCCTCGGCTCACGAAAAACGTAAGGGGAGAGAGGCACCCACTTACGTTTCAGGCAAGCCAACCGTGCAGTTGAAGCAGTTTGTCCGATGATCCCCCTAGAACATTGGGTGGCCAACTCCAGTCCTCAAGGGCCACCAACAGGTCAGATTGAAAGAACATCCCTGCTTCAGCCAATGACTGAGCCACTGATTGAGCCACCTGTGCCTAAGCAGGGATATCCTTACAACTTGACCTATTGGTGGCCATTGCAGACTGGCGTTGGCCAATCCTACCCTACAAAAAGAAACATTTGTGCCAGGCTTTTCCTGGTAGGTCAACAGGACCTCTGTCGTGACAAGGCCAGTGCCGTGACAGGGAGCCACGCGTGCATCGCGATATAAGCGGATCCGCGTTGTAACGGATCGCGCTATAACGGGGTTGAGCTGTATTAAGAAACTCATTACACGTTACAGTTCCCCAATGATGTACATGGTATCTCGTGGGCCCTGGACGCCAGAGGTCCTATTGACCTACCAGGTTGGTCAATGCTCGTTATCCGGGGGGGGGAGGCTGATCGGGGCAGAGTAGTCGGCCTGATCGTAAAGGAAGTGGAGCCCCATCTACTTCCGTTTATGTCATCCGGGGGGCGGCGGCAGTCATGTGATCGCTGCTGAAGGTCCAATGGCAAGATGTCCAAATGGGGCTGCTGGCCGGAGGGTGGGGGGGGGGGCAGCATTGCCATGGTCATTACCTCCATGCCACCCCCCAGAGCGTTGGACATGATCTACCACTAGAGCATAACGGAAACGGCACAAGGGCGCCCTGGAGACCCCAGGACCAAAAGTGAACTAATGGCAGTGGTAGGGCGCTTACCTTTTCAGGGGGGGGTGCTGTAGACCTGTGGTTTCCAAATCCAGTCCTCAAGAACCTCCAGCTGGCCAGGTTGTGAGGAATATCCCTGCTTCGGCGCAGGAGGTCTGACCAAGCAGAGGTGTCCTTCCAATCGGACCCGTTGAGGGTTCCCAGGACTGAGGTAGGAACCACTGCCGTAGACGTAGTGGCCTGACACTCCAGAGGCTCCGTGACATACTAGCCACGTCCTCATCTCCATGCCCGGTTCTGTAGAGCAGATCGCGCTCCGCGCTCATGTGGAAGTGGATAGGAAGAGGACGGATGGAGCGATTCGGTGGTGGAACGACCGCGGGATCCCGAGTGCCGTAGGAGGGGGGGTTGTCCAAGGGTTAAAAAGCGAAGGGTCAGTCCCACCTACGATCCAATCGGGAAAAACCAGTACACAAGACAAACAGAAAGATGCGGAAATAGTGGCGTTGGCACGGACCACGAGACCACAGGAACCACGGAATGGGAAGGAAGTGCCCAGGAAACCGGTTGAGTTCTTTCAATCAAACCGGCTTCCCCTTTTGGGGATTCACGGTGACACTTCCTGACTGCAGGCGGAAGCAAAGACGTTCTAAGAGGAAGTAGCATCTGGTTCCAAACGTCAGCCGCGGGCATTGTAGGAATTCGGGTTAATGGTACCAGAGGGCTGTGTGTCTGTCACTTGCTTGTGTATTTGAGTGTTTTGTGTTTGATCCCACACCAGACGTCACAGTCCGAATTAACAGGGTACAACCCCCATTACCTTTATAGTGTAGCCCTCCTGAAATGGGAATATTTGGGGTATCTTCTTCATACACAAACAGTTGGCACTCATTCTGGGGTTATTTATTCAGCTGGGGTTGTGCTAGTCGGGGCACTGCGGTACAGAAACCCACATTGATACACACACAGGGACACAAATACACAGACGCAAACACACACACACAGATACACACGCAGACATTGATAACCACAATGATACACTGATATGCATACAGACACACTGATACAGACACACTGATAAACACACACAGAGACACACTGATACACACACACACAGACAGACAGATGCACATACAGTACAGACATACTAATGCACACACAGACACACTGATATACATACAGACACACTGATACACAAACAGATACACTGGTACACACACTTATGCACACAGAAACATAGTAATATACATACAGGCACACTGATACACACAGGCACACTGACACACACACACACACAGACACACACACTGATACACACGCATACATTGATACACACTACACACTCTGATACACATGTATGCACACACAGACACACACATGCACACACAGACACAAACTGATATACATACAGGCACACTGATATACACACAGGACACACTGATACACACACAGACACACTGATACACACACATATGCACACACAAACTGATACACACAGACATACTGATACACATACAGACACACTGATACACACATGTATGCGCACACACACAGACACACACTGATATACATAGAGTCACACTGATACACATACAGACTTCCTGATACACACACGGATGCACACACAGATATACTGATGCACACAGACACACTGATACAGACACACTGATACACACAAACACATTGATATACACAACTACACACAGATATGCATATAGACACTGAAACACATTCATACACATAAAGACACAGATACACACAAAGACGCACTGTTTGATACACACACAAACCCATTAATACACACACAGATTCACTGATAATACACACACAGACACAGATACATGCACATGAACAAACTGATACACACACAGACAAACACTGATACACACACACAGACACACAGTGATACACACACAGACACAGATACATGCACATGAACAAACTGATACACACACAGACAAACACTGATACACACACAGACACACAGTGATACACACACAGACACAGATACATGCACATGAACAAACGGATACACACACAGACACACAGTGATACACACACAGACAAACACTGATATACACACCGGCACAGTGATACACAAACAGACACACAGTGATACACACACAGACACACAGTGATACACACACAGACAAACACTGATACACACACAGACACACAGTGATACACACACAGACAAACACTGACCTACTCACAGACACACTGATGCATACACTCACAGACACACTGATACATACACTCACAGGCACACTGATGCATACACTCACAGACACACTGATGCATACACACTGATGCATGCAATCACAGACACACTGATGCATACACACACAGACACACTGATGCATGCAATCACAGACACACTGATGCATACACACACAGACACACTGATGCATACACTCCCAGGCACACTGATGCATACACTCACAGACACACTGATGCATACACTCACAGACACACTGATGCATACACTCACAGACACACTGAATACATACACTCACAGACACACTGATGCATACACTCACAGACACACTGATGCATACACTCACAGGCACACTGATGCATACACTCACAGACACACTGATGCATACACTCACAGACACACTGATGCATACACCTCACAGGCACACTGATGCATACACTCACAGACACACTGATGCATACACTCACAGACACACTGATGCATACACTCACAGACACACTGATGCATACACTCACAGGCACACTGATGCATACACTCACAGACACACTGATGCATACACTCACAGACACACTGATGCATACACTCACAGACACACTGATGCATACACTCACAGACACACTGGTGCATACACTCACAGGCACACTGATGCATACACTCACAGACACACTGATGCATACACTCACAGACACACTGATGCATGCACTCACAGACACACTGATGCATGCACTCACAGACACACTGATGCATGCACTCACAGACACACTGATGCATACACTCACAGACACACTGATGCATACACTCACAGACACACTGATGCATACACTCACAGGCACACTGATGCATACACTCACAGACACACTGATGCATACACTCACAGACACACTGATGCATACACTCACAGGCACACTGATGCATACACTCACAGACACACTGATGCATACACTCACAGGCACACTGATGCATACACTCACAGACACACTGATGCATACACTCACAGACACACTGATGCATGCACTCACAGACACACTGATGCATGCACTCACAGACACACTGATGCATACACTCACAGACACACTGATGCATACACTCACAGACACACTGATGCATACACTCACAGACACACTGATGCATGCATGCACAGACACACTGATGCATACACACACAGACACACTGATGCATACACTCACAGACACACTGATGCATACACACACAGGCACACTGATGCATACACTCACAGGCACACTGATGCATACACTCACAGGCACACTGATGCATACACTCACAGACACACTGATGCATACTCACACAGACACACTGATGCATACACTCACAGGCACACTGATGCATACACTCACAGACACGCTGATGCATACACACACAGACACACTGATGCATACACTCACAGACACACTGATGCATACACTCACAGGCACACTGATGCATACACTCACAGACACACTGATGCATACACTCACAGACACACTGATGTATACACTCACAGACACACTGATGCATACACTCACAGGCACACTGATGCATACACTCACAGACACACTGATGCATACACACACAGACACACTGATGCATACACTCACAGACACACTGATGCATACACTCACAGACACACTGATGCATACACTCACAGACACACTGATGCATACACTCACAGGCACACTGATGCATACACTCACAGACACACTGATGCATGCACTCACAGGCACACTGATGCATACACTCACAGACACACTGATGCATACACACACAGACACACTGATGCATACACTCACAGGCACACTGATGCATACACTCACAGACACACTGATGCATACACTCACAGGCACACTGATGCATACACTCACAGACACACTGATGCATACACTCACAGACACACTGATGCATGCACTCACAGACACACTGATGCATACACTCACAGACACACTGATGCATACACACACAGACACACTGATGCATACACTCACAGACACACTGATGCATAAACTCACAGACACACTGATGCATACACTCACAGGCACACTGATGCATACACTCACAGACACACTGATGCATACACTCACAGACACACTGATGCATACACTCACAGACACACTGATGCATGCACTCACAGACACACTGATGCATACACTCACAGACACACTGATGCATACACACACAGACACACTGATGCATACACTCACAGACACACTGATGCATACACTCACAGACACACTGATGCATACACTCACAGACACACTGATGCATGCACACACAGACACACTGATGCATACACACACAGACACACTGATGCATACACTCACAGACACACTGATGCATACACACACAGGCACACTGATGCATACACTCACAGGCACACTGATGCATACACTCACAGACACACTGATGCATACACTCACAGACACACTGATGCATACACTCAAAGGCACACAGATGCATACACTCACAGACACACTGATGCATACACACACAGACACACTGATGCATACACTCACAGACACACTGATGGCATACACTCACAGGCACACTGATGCATACACAGCACAGAACAACACTGATGCATACACTCACAGACACACTGATGCATACACTCACAGGCACACTGATGCATACACTCACAGACACACTGATGCATACACTCACAGACACACTGATGCATACACTCACAGACACACTGATGCATACACACACAGACACACTGATGCATACACTCACAGACACACTGATGCATACACTCACAGACACACTGATGCATACACTCACAGACACACTGATGCATACACTCACAGACACACTGATGCATACACTCACAGGACACACTGATGCATACACTCACAGACACACTGATGCATACACTCACAGACACACTGATGCATACACTCACAGACACACTGATGCATACACTCACAGACACACTGATGCATACACTCACAGACACACTGATGCATACACTCACAGACACACTGATGCATACACTCACAGACACACTGATGCATACACTCACAGGCACACTGATGCATACACACACAGACACACTGATGCATACACTCACAGACACACTGATGCATACACACACAGACACACTGATGCATACACTCACAGACACACTGATGCATACACACACAGACACACTGATGCATACACTCACAGACACACTGATGCATACACTCACAGACACACTGATGCATACACTCACAGACACACTGATGCATACACTCACAGACTCACTGATGCATACACACACAGACACACTGATGCATACACACACAGCCCACTGATGCATACACTCACAGACACACTGATGCATACACTCACAGACACACTGATGCATACACTCACAGACACACTGATGCATACACTCACAGACACACTGATGCATACACTCACAGACACACTGATGCATACACCACAGGCACACTGATGCATACACTCACAGACACACTGATGCATACACTCACAGACACACTGATGCATACACTCACAGACACACGATGCATACACTCACAGACACACTGATGCATACACTCACAGACACACTGATGCATACACTCCAGACACACTGATGCATACACTCACAGACACACTGATGCATACACTCACAGACACACTGATGCATACACTCACAGTCACACTGATGCATACACTCACAGACACACTGATGCATACACTCACAGACACACTGATGCATACACTCACAGACACACTGATGCATACACTCACAGACACACTGATGCATACACTCACAGACACACTGATGCATACACTCACAGAGCAACACTGATGCATACCACACACACAGAGCACACCACACACACTGATGCATGCACTCACAGACACACTGATGCATACACTCACAGA
>NC_134505.1:1061018-1076018 GCF_040206685.1 Ascaphus truei
TGCATACACACACAGACACACTGATGCATACACACACAGACACACTGATGCATACACTCACAGGCACACTGATGCATACACTCACAGACACACTGATGTATACACTCACAGACACACTGATGCATACACTCACAGGCACACTGATGCATACACTCACAGACACACTGATGCATACACACACAGACACACTGATGCATACACTCACAGACACACTGATGCATACACACACAGACACACTGATGCATACACACACAGACACACTGATGCATACACTCACAGACACACTGATGCATACACTCACAGACACACTGATGCATACACTCACAGACACACTGATGCATACACTCACAGACACACTGATGCATACACTCACAGACACACTGATGCATACACTCACAGACACACTGATGCATACACTCACAGACACACTGATGCATACACTCACAGACACACTGATGCATACACTCACAGGCACACTGATGCATACACACACAGACACACTGATGCATACACTCACAGACACACTGATGCATACACACACAGGCACACTGATGCATACACACACAGACACACTGATGCATACACTCACAGACACACTGATGCATACACACACAGACACACTGATGCATACACTCACAGACACACTGATGCATACACACACAGACACACTGATGCATACACTCACAGGCACACTGATGCATACACTCACAGACACACTGATGCATACACTCACAGACACACTGATTCATACACACACAGACACACTGATGCATACACACACAGACACACTGATGCATACACTCACAGACACACTGATGCATACACTCACAGACACACTGATGCATACACTCACAGGCACACTGATGCATACACTCACAGACACACTGATGCATACACTCACAGACACACTGATGCATACACTCACAGACACACTGATGCATACACTCACAGACACACTGATGCATACACTCACAGGCACACTGATGCATACACTCACAGACACACTGATGCATACACTCACAGACACACTGATGCATACACACACAGACACACTGATGCATACACTCACAGACACACTGATGCATACACTCACAGGCACACTGATGCATACACTCACAGACACACTGATGCATACACTCACAGACACACTGATGCATACACTCACAGACACACTGATGCATACACACACAGGCACACTGATGCATGCACTCACAGACACACTGATGCATACACTCACAGACACACTGATGCATACACTCACAGACACACTGATGCATACACTCACAGACACACTGATGCATATACTCACAGACACACTGATGCATACACACACAGGCACACTGATGCATGCACTCACAGACACACTGATGCATACACTCACAGACACACTGATGCATACACTCACAGACACACTGATGCATACACTCACAGGCACACTGATGCATACACTCACAGACACACTGATGCATACACTCACAGGCACACTGATGCATACACTCACAGACACACTGATGCATACACTCACAGACACACTGATGCATGCACTCACAGACACACTGATGCATACACTCACAGACACACTGATGCATACACACACAGACACACTGATGCATACACTCACAGACACACTGATGCATACACTCACAGACACACTGATGCATACACTCACAGACACACTGATGCATACACTCACAGACACACTGATGCATACACTCACAGACACACTGATGCATACACTCACAGACACACTGATGCATGCACTCACAGACACACTGATGCATACACTCACAGACACACTGATGCATACACTCACAGACACACTGATGCATACACTCACAGACACACTGATGCATACACTCACAGACACACTGATGCATACACTCACAGACACACTGATGCATGCACACACAGACACACTGATGCATACACACACAGACACACTGATGCATACACTCACAGACACACTGATGCATACACACACAGGACACACTGATGCATACACTCACAGGCACACTGATGCATACACTCACAGACACACTGATGCATACACACACAGACACACTGATGCATACACTCAAAGGCACACTGATGCATACACTCACAGACACACTGATGCATACACACACAGACACACTGATGCATACACACACAGACACACTGATGCATACACTCACAGGCACACTGATGCATACACTCACAGACACACTGATGTATACACTCACAGACACACTGATGCATACACTCACAGGCACACTGATGCATACACTCACAGACACACTGATGCATACACACACAGACACACTGATGCATACACTCACAGACACACTGATGCATACACACACAGACACACTGATGCATACACACACAGACACACTGATGCATACACTCACAGACACACTGATGCATACACTCACAGACACACTGATGCATACACTCACAGACACACTGATGCATACACTCACAGACACACTGATGCATACACTCACAGACACACTGATGCATACACTCACAGACACACTGATGCATACACTCACAGACACACTGATGCATACACTCACAGACACACTGATGCATACACTCACAGGCACACTGATGCATACACACACAGACACACTGATGCATACACTCACAGACACACTGATGCATACACACACAGGCACACTGATGCATACACACACAGACACACTGATGCATACACTCACAGACACACTGATGCATACACACACAGACACACTGATGCATACACTCACAGACACACTGATGCATACACACACAGACACACTGATGCATACACTCACAGGCACACTGATGCATACACTCACAGACACACTGATGCATACACTCACAGACACACTGATTCATACACACACAGACACACTGATGCATACACACACAGACACACTGATGCATACACTCACAGACACACTGATGCATACACTCACAGACACACTGATGCATACACTCACAGGCACACTGATGCATACACTCACAGACACACTGATGCATACACTCACAGACACACTGATGCATACACTCACAGACACACTGATGCATACACTCACAGACACACTGATGCATACACTCACAGGCACACTGATGCATACACTCACAGACACACTGATGCATACACTCACAGACACACTGATGCATACACACACAGACACACTGATGCATACACTCACAGACACACTGATGCATACACTCACAGGCACACTGATGCATACACTCACAGACACACTGATGCATACACTCACAGACACACTGATGCATACACTCACAGACACACTGATGCATACACACACAGGCACACTGATGCATGCTCTCACAGACACACTGATGCATACACTCACAGACACACTGATGCATACACTCACAGACACACTGATGCATACACTCACAGACACACTGATGCATATACTCACAGACACACTGATGCATACACACACAGGCACACTGATGCATGCACTCACAGACACACTGATGCATACACTCACAGACACACTGATGCATACACTCACAGACACACTGATGCATACACTCACAGACACACTGATGCATACACTCACAGACACACTGATGCATACACTCACAGACACACTGATGCATACACTCACAGACACACTGATGCATACACTCACAGACACACTGATGCATACACTCACAGACACACTGATGCATACACTCACAGACACACTGATGCATACACACACAGACACACTGATGCATACACTCACAGACACACTGATGCATACACACACAGACACACTGATGCATACACACACAGACACACTGATGCATACACTCACAGACACACTGATGCATGCACTCACAGACACACTGATGCATACACACACAGACACACTGATGCATACACTCACAGACACACTGATGCATACACTCACAGACACACTGATGCATACACACACAGACACACTGATGCATACACTCACAGACACACTGATGCATACACACACAGACACACTGATGCATACACACACAGACACACTGATGCATACACTCACAGACACACTGATGCATGCACTCACAGACACACTGATGCATACACACACAGACACACTGATGCATACACTCACAGACACACTGATGCATACACTCACAGACACACTGATGCATACACTCACAGACACACTGATGCATACACTCACAGGCACACTGATGCATACACTCACAGACACACTGATGCATACACACACAGACACACTGATGCATACACTCACAGACACACTGATGCATGCACTCACAGACACACTGATGCATACACACACAGACACACTGATGCATGCACTCACAGACACACTGATGCATACACTCACAGACACACTGATGCATACACTCACAGACACACTGATGCATACACTCACAGACACACTGATGCATACACTCACAGACACACTGATGCATACACTCACAGACACACTGATGCATACACTCACAGACACACTGATGCATACACTCACAGACACACTGATGCATACACTCACAGACACACTGATGCATGCACTCACAGGCACACTGATGCATACACTCACAGACACACTGATGCATACACTCACAGACACACTGATGCATACACTCACAGACACACTGATGCATACACTCACAGGCACACTGATGCATACACTCACAGACACACTGATGCATACACTCACAGACACACTGATGCATGCACACACAGACACACTGATGCATACACACACAGACACACTGATGCATACACTCACAGACACACTGATGCATACACACACAGGCACACTGATGCATACACTCACAGGCACACTGATGCATACACTCACAGACACACTGATGCATACACACACAGACACACTGATGCATACACTCAAAGGCACACTGATGCATACACTCACAGACACACTGATGCATACACACACAGACACACTGATGCATACACACACAGACACACTGATGCATACACTCACAGGCACACTGATGCATACACTCACAGACACACTGATGCATACACTCACAGACACACTGATGCATACACTCACAGGCACACTGATGCATACACTCACAGACACACTGATGCATACACACACAGACACACTGATGCATACACTCACAGACACACTGATGCATACACACACAGACACACTGATGCATACACACACAGACACACTGATGCATACACTCACAGACACACTGATGCATACACTCACAGACACACTGATGCATACACTCACAGACACACTGATGCATACACTCACAGACACACTGATGCATACACTCACAGACACACTGATGCATACACTCACAGACACACTGATGCATACACTCACAGACACACTGATGCATACACTCACAGACACACTGATGCATACACTCACAGGCACACTGATGCATACACACACAGACACACTGATGCATACACTCACAGACACACTGATGCATACACACACAGGCACACTGATGCATACACACACAGACACACTGATGCATACACTCACAGACACACTGATGCATACACACACAGACACACTGATGCATACACTCACAGACACACTGATGCATACACACACAGACACACTGATGCATACACTCACAGGCACACTGATGCATACACTCACAGACACACTGATGCATACACTCACAGACACACTGATTCATACACACACAGACACACTGATGCATACACACACAGACACACTGATGCATACACTCACAGACACACTGATGCATACACTCACAGACACACTGATGCATACACTCACAGGCACACTGATGCATACACTCACAGACACACTGATGCATACACTCACAGACACACTGATGCATACACTCACAGACACACTGATGCATACACTCACAGACACACTGATGCATACACTCACAGGCACACTGATGCATACACTCACAGACACACTGATGCATACACTCACAGACACACTGATGCATACACACACAGACACACTGATGCATACACTCACAGACACACTGATGCATACACTCACAGAGCACACTGATGCATACACTCACAGACACACTGATGCATACACTCACAGACACACTGATGCATACACTCACAGACACACTGATGCATACACTCACAGGCACACTGATGCATGCACTCACAGACACACTGATGCATACACTCACAGACACACTGATGCATACACTCACAGACACACTGATGCATACACTCACAGACACACTGATGCATATACTCACAGACACACTGATGCATACACACACAGGCACACTGATGCATGCACTCACAGACACACTGATGCATACACTCACAGACACACTGATGCATACACTCACAGACACACTGATGCATACACTCACAGGCACACTGATGCATACACTCACAGACACACTGATGCATACACTCACAGGCACACTGATGCATACACTCACAGACACACTGATGCATACACTCACAGACACACTGATGCATGCACTCACAGACACACTGATGCATACACTCACAGACACACTGATGCATACACACACAGACACACTGATGCATACACTCACAGACACACTGATGCATAAACTCACAGACACACTGATGCATACACTCACAGGCACACTGATGCATACACTCACAGACACACTGATGCATACACTCACAGACACACTGATGCATACACTCACAGACACACTGATGCATGCACTCACAGACACACTGATGCATACACTCACAGACACACTGATGCATACACACACAGACACACTGATGCATACACTCACAGACACACTGATGCATACACTCACAGACACACTGATGCATACACTCACAGACACACTGATGCATGCACACACAGACACACTGATGCATACACACACAGACACACTGATGCATACACTCACAGACACACTGATGCATACACACACAGGCACACTGATGCATACACTCACAGCACACTGATGCATACACTCACAGACACACTGATGCATACACACACAGACACACTGATGCATACACTCACAGGCACACTGATGCATACACTCACAGACACACTGATGCATACACACACAGACACACTGATGCATACACACACAGACACACTGATGCATACACTCACAGGCACACTGATGCATACACTCACAGACACACTGATGTATACACTCACAGACACACTGATGCATACACTCACAGGCACACTGATGCATACACTCACAGACACACTGATGCATACACACACAGACACACTGATGCATACACTCACAGACACACTGATGCATACACACACAGACACACTGATGCATACACACACAGACACACTGATGCATACACTCACAGACACACTGATGCATACACTCACAGACACACTGATGCATACACTCACAGACACACTGATGCATACACTCACAGACACACTGATGCATACACTCACAGACACACTGATGCATACACTCACAGACACACTGATGCATACACTCACAGACACACTGATGCATACACTCACAGACACACTGATGCATACACTCACAGGCACACTGATGCATACACACACAGACACACTGATGCATACACTCACAGACACACTGATGCATACACACACAGGCACACTGATGCATACACACACAGACACACTGATGCATACACTCACAGACACACTGATGCATACACACACAGACACACTGATGCATACACTCACAGACACACTGATGCATACACACACAGACACACTGATGCATACACTCACAGGCACACTGATGCATACACTCACAGACACACTGATGCATACACTCACAGACACACTGATTCATACACACACAGACACACTGATGCATACACACACAGACACACTGATGCATACACTCACAGACACACTGATGCATACACTCACAGACACACTGATGCATACACTCACAGGCACACTGATGCATACACTCACAGACACACTGATGCATACACTCACAGACACACTGATGCATACACTCACAGACACACTGATGCATACACTCACAGACACACTGATGCATACACTCACAGGCACACTGATGCATACACTCACAGACACACTGATGCATACACTCACAGACACACTGATGCATACACACACAGACACACTGATGCATACACTCACAGACACACTGATGCATACACTCACAGGCACACTGATGCATACACTCACAGACACACTGATGCATACACTCACAGACACACTGATGCATACACTCACAGACACACTGATGCATACACACACAGGCACACTGATGCATGCTCTCACAGACACACTGATGCATACACTCACAGACACACTGATGCATACACTCACAGACACACTGATGCATACACTCACAGACACACTGATGCATATACTCACAGACACACTGATGCATACACACACAGGCACACTGATGCATGCACTCACAGACACACTGATGCATACACTCACAGACACACTGATGCATACACTCACAGACACACTGATGCATACACTCACAGACACACTGATGCATACACTCACAGACACACTGATGCATACACTCACAGACACACTGATGCATACACTCACAGACACACTGATGCATACACTCACAGACACACTGATGCATACACTCACAGACACACTGATGCATACACTCACAGACACACTGATGCATACACACACAGACACACTGATGCATACACTCACAGACACACTGATGCATACACACACAGACACACTGATGCATACACACACAGACACACTGATGCATACACTCACAGACACACTGATGCATGCACTCACAGACACACTGATGCATACACACACAGACACACTGATGCATACACTCACAGACACACTGATGCATACACTCACAGACACACTGATGCATACACACACAGACACACTGATGCATACACTCACAGACACACTGATGCATACACACACAGAC
Organism: Ascaphus truei; assembly: GCF_040206685.1. NCBI lineage: Eukaryota > Metazoa > Chordata > Amphibia > Anura > Ascaphidae > Ascaphus > Ascaphus truei. The sequence continues at coordinate 1,069,893 of NC_134505.1, forward strand.
ACACTGATGCATACACACACAGACACACTGATGCATACACTCACAGACACACTGATGCATGCACTCACAGACACACTGATGCATACACACACAGACACACTGATGCATACACTCACAGACACACTGATGCATACACTCACAGACACACTGATGCATACACTCACAGACACACTGATGCATACACTCACAGGCACACTGATGCATACACTCACAGACACACTGATGCATACACACACAGACACACTGATGCATACACTCACAGACACACTGATGCATGCACTCACAGACACACTGATGCATACACACACAGACACACTGATGCATGCACTCACAGACACACTGATGCATACACTCACAGACACACTGATGCATACACTCACAGACACACTGATGCATACACTCACAGACACACTGATGCATACACTCACAGACACACTGATGCATACACTCACAGACACACTGATGCATACACTCACAGACACACTGATGCATACACTCACAGACACACTGATGCATACACTCACAGACACACTGATGCATGCACTCACAGGCACACTGATGCATACACTCACAGACACACTGATGCATACACTCACAGACACACTGATGCATACACACACAGACACACTGATGCATGCACTCACAGACACACTGATGCATACACACACAGACACACTGATGCATACACTCACAGACACACTGATGCATACACACACAGACACACTGATGCATACACACACAGACACACTGATGCATACACACACAGACACACTGATGCATACACTCACAGACACACTGATGCATACACTCACAGACACACTGATGCATACACACACAGACACACTGATGCATACACTCACAGACACACTGATGCATACACACACAGACACACTGATGCATACACTCACAGACACACTGATGCATACACACACAGACACACTGATGCATACACACACAGACACACTGATGCATACACTCACAGACACACTGATGCATACACACACAGACACACTGATGCATGCACTCACAGGCACACTGATGCATACACTCACAGACACACTGATGCATACACACACAGACACACTGATGCATGCACTCACAGACACACTGATGCATACACTCACAGACACACTGATGCATACACACACAGACACACTGATGCATACACTCACAGACACACTGATGCATACACTCACAGACACACTGATGCATACACTCACAGACACACTGATGCATACACTCACAGACACACTGATGCATACACACACAGACACACTGATGCATGCACTCACAGACACACTGATGCATACACTCACAGACACACTGATGCATACACACACAGACACACTGATGCATACACACACAGACACACTGATGCATACACTCACAGACACACTGATGCATACACTCACAGACACACTGATGCATACACACACAGACACACTGATGCATGCACTCACAGGCACACTGATGCATACACTCACAGACACACTGATGCATACACACACAGACACACTGATGCATGCACACACAGACACACTGATGCATACACTCACAGACACACTGATGCATACACTCACAGACACACTGATGCATACACACACAGACACACTGATGCATGCACTCACAGACACACTGATGCATGCACTCACAGACACACTGATGCATACACACACAGGCACACTGATGCATGCACTCACAGACACACTGATGCATACACACACAGACACACTGATGCATACACACACAGGCACACTGATGCATACACTCACAGACACACTGATGCATACACTCACAGACACACTGATGCATGCACTCACAGACACACTGATGCATGCACTCACAGACACACTGATGCATACACACACAGGCACACTGATGCATGCACTCACAGACACACTGATGCATACACTCACAGACACACTGATGCATACACACACAGACACACTGATGCATACACACACAGACACACTGATGCATACACTCACAGACACACTGATGCATACACACACAGACACACTGATGCATACACTCACAGACACACTGATGCATACACACACAGGCACACTGATGCATACACTCACAGACACACTGATGCATACACTCACAGACACACTGATGCATACACTCACAGACACACTGATGCATACACTCACAGACACACTGATGCATACACACACAGGCACACTGATGCATACACTCACAGGCACACTGATGCATACACACACAGACACACTGATGCATACACACACAGGCACACTGATGCATACACACACAGACACACTGATGCATACACTCACAGACACACTGATGCATACACACACAGGCACACTGATGCATACACTCACAGGCACACTGATGCATACACTCACAGACACACTGATGCATACACTCACAGGCACACTGATGCATACACACACAGACACACTGATGCATACACACACAGACACACTGATGCATACACTCACAGACACACTGATGCATACACACACAGGCACACTGATGCATACACTCACAGGCACACTGATGCATACACTCACAGACACACTGATGCATACACTCACAGGCACACTGATGCATACACACACAGACACACTGATGCATACACACACAGACACACTGATGCATACACACACAGGCACACTGATGCATACACACACAGGCACACTGATGCATACACTCACAGACACACTGATGCATACACTCACAGACACACTGATGCATACACTCACAGACACACTGATGCATACACTCACAGACACACTGATGCATAAACTCACAGACACACTGATGCATACACTCACAGGCACACTGATGCATACACTCACAGACACACTGATGCATACACACACAGGCACACTGATGCATACACACACAGACACACTGATGCATACACACACAGGCACACTGATGCATACACACACAGACACACTGATGCATACACACACAGACACACTGATGCATACACTCACAGACACACTGATGCATGCACTCACAGACACACTGATGCATACACTCACAGACACACTGATGCATACACTCACAGGCACACTGATGCATACACTCACAGGCACACTGATGCATACACTCACAGACACACTGATGCATACACACACAGACACACTGATGCATACACACACAGGCACACTGATGCATACACTCACAGACACACTGATGCATGCACTCACAGACACACTGATGCATGCACTCACAGACACACTGATGCATACACACACAGGCACACTGATGCATACACTCACAGACACACTGATGCATACACACACAGACACACTGATGCATATATATTGTCATACACTACTAACAGTGTATGGGTTTTTGTGGTGCTAAGTACCCTAGTGAGGGTCACACCCAGCTGCCCCTTCCTCACATAAAGATCCCTCTCCTTCCTCCGTACACCACAGGGCATTGAGGGGGTTAATGCCCCCCGCCCCCCACCCCAGTGACACTGGCATTGCAGGGATGCGCCAGCTGTCTCCACGGCAACGCAGCATCGCCGGCACAGGAGGACCCCGGGGCCTTGAATGGAGAAGGGCACCAATGGGGGTCTCGTCTCTCCGCTCACAGCTGACAGGGGATATTTGTCACTGGTGTAACGGGAGCTGGCAACCCCCCCCCCCTTCCCCCTCCCCCCACCTTCCCCCTCCCCCCCACCTTCCCCCTCCCCCCCCCCCTTCCCCCTCCCCCCCACCCTCACTCTTCCACCCCATCCTCATTCTCCCCCGAACCCTCACTCCCCCCCCATCCTCACTCCCCCCATCCTTACTCCACCCATCCTCATTCTCCCCCACCCTCCCTTCCCCCCCACCCTCCCTTCCCCCCCACCCTCACTCCCCCCCATCCTCACTCCCCCCATCCTTACTCCACCCATCCTCATTCTCCCCCACCCTCACTTCCCCCCATCCTCATTCTCCCCCACCCTCACTTCCCCCCCATACTCATTCTCCCCCACCCTCACTTCCCCCCATCCTCACTCCCCCCATCCTCACTCCCCCCCGCCCTTCCCCCCTCCCTTCCCCCCATCCTCACTCCCCCATCCTCATTCTCCCCCACCCTCCCTTCCCCCCCACCTTCACTCCCCCCATCCTCACTCCCCCCATCCTTACTCCACCCATCCTCATTCTCCCCCACCCTCACTTCCCCCCATCCTCATTCTCTCCCACCCTCACTTCCCCCCCATCCTCATTCTCCCCCACCCTCACTTCCCCCCCATCCTCATTCTCCCCCACCCTCACTTCCCCCCCATCCTCACTCCCCCCATCCTCACTCCCCCCCGCCCTTCCCCCCTCCCTCCCCCCCCATCCTCACTCCCCCCATCCTCACTCCCCCCACCCTTCCCCCCCTCACTCCCCCCATTTTCACTCCATCCAACCTCATTCCCCCCCACCCTCACTCCCCCCCATCCTCACTCCCCCCATCCTTACTCCCCCCATCCTCATTCTCCCCCACCCTCACTTCCCCCCCATCCTCACTCCCCCCCACCCTTCCCCCCCTCACTTCCCCCCCATCCTCACTCCCCTATCCTCACTCCCCCCCACCCTTCCCCCCCTCACTTCCCCCCCATCCTCACTCCCCCCATCCTCACTCCCCCCACCCTTCCCCCCCTCACTCCCCCCATCCTCACTCCATCCAACCTCATTCCCCCCCACCCTCATTCCCCCCCATCCTCACTCCCCCCATCCTTACTCCCCCCATCCTCATTCTCCCCCACCCTTCCCCCCTCACTCCCCCCATCTTCACTCCCCCCACCCTTCCCCCTCACTCCCCCCATCCTCACTTCCCCCCCATCCTCTCTCCCCCCCACCCTTCCCCCCCTCACTCCCCCCACCCTCACTCCCCCCCATCCTCACTCCCCCATCCTTACTCCCCCCCATCCTCACTCCCCCATCCTTACTCCACCCATCCTCATTCTCCCCCACCCTCACTTCCCCCCTATCCTCACTCCCCCATCCTTACTCCACCCATCCTCATTCTCCCCCACCCTCACTTCCCCCCCATCCTCACTTCCCCCCCATCCTCACGCCCCCCATCCTCACTCCCCCCCCCCACCCTCACTCCCCCCATCCTCACTCCCCCATCCTCACTCCCCTCCATCCTCACTCCCCTCCATCTTCACTCCCCCATCCTCACTCCCCTCCATCTTCACTCCCCCATCCTCACTCCCCACCATCCTCACTCATCCCCACCCCCATCCTCACTCCCCTCCATCCTCACTCCCCCCATCCTCACTTCCCCATCCTCCCTCATCCCAACCCCCATCTCACTCCCCACCATTCTCACTCCCCTCCATCCTCACTCATCCCCACCACCATTCTCACTCCCCCCCATCTTCACTCCCCCATCCTCATTCATCCCCACCACCATTCTCAATCCCCCTCATCCTCACTCCCCCCATCCTCACTCACCCCCCCCCCACCATCCCTCCCCCACCCTCACTCATCCCCATGGGGGGGGGGGTGAGGATGGGGAGGATTGATATGGGGAATTGGGTGGGGAATGGGGAGGGGGAGAGAGAATGGGTTTGGTGGGGAGTGAGGATGAGCGGGGAGTGAGGTTAGGGGGAGTGAGGAAGGGAGTGAAGATGGGGGGAAGTGAGAATGGGGGGAAGTGAGGAAGGGAGTGAGGATGGGGGGAAGTGAGAATGGAGGTGGGAGTGAGGATGAGGGGCTGAGGTTGGGGGGAATGAGGGGGTGATGAAGGGGTGGAGTGATGATGGCGGGGAAAGTGAGGATGGGGGAAGGGGTGAGGATGGGAGGGGAGTGAGAATTGGGGTGGGGATGAGTGATGAATATATATATATTCCTATAGATCAATTAATGAGAAATAGATACACTTTATTATCCACATCACAGCGGGCTATAGGGTTGACGTACTTTACTACATGCAAAGATCCGATTTCCCAATAACGTGTGTATTTGGGGATTGATTTGTGTATAATTATATTTACATCATCTGATTGCCCTTCCCCTCAACACCCGACTAGCGCCCTCTCTCTCCACCTTTAAGACCCACCTCAAAACACACCTGCTTAACGAAGCGTACGAGTAGCTCCGTGGCTGATAATTAAAACCTCATACATAAAGCTTGCCCCCCTGCAGACGCACTTAC
>NC_134505.1:1081018-1188829 GCF_040206685.1 Ascaphus truei
CAATATGTTGCTATTAATGTGTATCGGTGTGTATCAATATTGGTATTGGGGTGTGTATCAATATTGGTATTGGGGTGTGTATGTGTATCAATATTGGTATTGGGGTGTGTATGTGTATCAATATATTGCTATTAATGTGTATCAATATTGGTATTGGGGTGTGTGTATCAATATTGGTATTGGGGTGTGTATGTGTATCAATATATTGCTATTAATGTGTATCAATATTGGTATTGGGGTGTGTATGTGTATCAATATATTGCTATTAATGTGTATCAATATTGGTATTGGGGTGTGTGTATCAATATTGGTATTGGGGTGTGTGTGTATCACTATTGGTATTGGGATGTGTATCAATATTGGTATTAATGTGTATCTGTGTATCGATATTAATGTGTCAACATTGATATTGGTGTCGGTATTGATATTGATGTGTCGATATTGATGTGTCTATTGATATTGATGTGTCGATATTGATGTGTCGATATTGATATTTGTGTCTAATATATTCCATCTTGGCACTGAGGTTTCAGATGACTATTTCTACCACTTCTATATAATCTGATTTTTATTATTCTACACTAATTATTATATTGCGTTGCTATCTTGCTGATTAATGATGATTGCATCCATGTTTTTGCGATTTAATCTGTTTATGATCTGTTCCCTGTATATTTTTTATTTATGTAGGGGGTTTCCAAACTGTGGAGTCCCTAACCTTCTCCCATTTAATTGATAGCAATAAGGCAAACAGAAAATACTCTTCTTTATTCTGTACTATTTATTTGCTAAACTTTTAATTGTTCCCTTGTAAAAACCGGCTTGCCGTTAACCCCAGTACGAAGGTGGGTGTGACCCTCCCGAGATGGACAAAGGGCGATTGTTGGGGTGTCTCTAGGAATATTAGGGAAACGGCCGACACCCTAATTTGTTCTCCCATAAAGCAGATTCATCACAACTCGTGTTTGTTCTATAATGGATGTGGTCTAATATTTATTTATTTTAACATTACGCTTATTAGTCTTGAGAAGGGTTGCTGGCTAAACCCTTTTTTGCGTTTGCCTGCTAGCAATGCATTGTCCCCCTTTGGCTGTGAAGGGGTTAACCGTTCGCTGGCAACAGAGGGGCTCAGAAACTGGTTTCCTTCCCCCCCCCACCCTCCCCAACATGGCTTGGTTTCATGAAGGCTTCAGCTGGGGAAAGAGGCCCTAACTTCTAAGGTGCCTTATCGCCTCTGCTTCCCTGAACATTAACTGGCCTTCTACCAATGGACTTGCCATACAGCCTCCCCCCCCCACCCTGGGGCTGGGTCAGCGCCTTGTTGCCAAGCTGTGGAAGCTTTCAGCCCCTCTGTACCTTGTTGCAACAGACATACATAATGGGGGGAGGGGTTGGGAGGTTGTTGGCCATTAAGCTGCAGTGGTGCCGATCGGGACGCTACCTATATCTACACCGCCTTTTTTTTGCCATCTCTGCCATTGCGTGTCTCATCAATGTTTTATTACAGCGCTGGGCGCGCCCGAGTCTGCCGCTGGGAAGCGTGGCTAGTGGCCACTTATTGTGACGTGGCGCTGCCGGTTCTGGGTGTGGCGAGGGTTGACAACGCGGGCCCCGCAGCTGCCCCCAATCTGAAGGGTTTTGACAAACCGGAGCCCCTTTTATCTATAGGGGCACCTGTGAAGCCCCTATACACTCCCCAACTTGTTATCCCCCTTTAAAAAGCCTTTTAACCATGCCTTGTGTAGCGGCCGGTCGGGTGGTCTGTACATTTCGATATTGACTGGCATTTTGTAATGTAATAATAATAATAATTATTGTAATTAATAATAATAATAATAATAATAATAATAATAATAATAATCCCTGAGCTCGCGGCCTGTAGAGAAGGGTAATATTGGATTTTTTTTTTTTACATCGACATTGTGTGTACACGTAGTATTAATAGTAATAAGTGTATTACATGCGGTTTTGTTTAATCTAAATATAATTCTATTTATGTCTATTAAAGTCACATTTAGGGTGGCATTTCAGGTTAAGTGATTGCTGTAATTTATATGAGCTGATTTTATATATTGATTTTTAAGGAATTCGCTTCCGGTTGTACTTTGTATTACAATTCCCTGTATGGCTTTATTTTACCTCTTGTGATGAGTATACAGTGGACCCTATATACAAACCTGCATCTCTTATATCTCCATATATAATGCCTAGTCTAACTCCATCGTGGATATGGTATTTCAAGTCTACCACTAACCCTGTGTAGTGTATGCAACTACATAGCATGTCCTAATTACATAGGCTTTTATTAGCGCATACCCATTTGATCAGGATTGCACTAGGAACCTTCGGCCTGGGTCGGTCCAAACATACTATGCCGAACCCTTATCGAGTATGCTTCCTCCTTTTTTTCGATTAGTCGGACCCATACTACTGGCGCTTGGGGGAAACGTTTACTAACTGAACCCCCAAACCGGAGCCATCTTCGTACACTTGGCTACACACGCAAACTATTTACAGGACTCACAGTGAAGACCCCTCGGTCAGAACTCCGAAGAACCTGCTTTTAGAACACAGGGTGGAGCTACATACCCCCATCTCCCTATGGTGACCTCACGGGTCGGGGGGGGCCTACAAGGTAACGTCTTCTCGTCTGCATAGTCGCTCCGCGTGATGGGGAGGGCAGAAACAAGAGGTATCCCACACAGTTAACACATTAACCCCTTTAGCGAAATGATAGCGCAGCCCCCCCCCCACCCCCCCCCCAAGAGGGGGCTACAACAATGTCACACGTGTGCTTCAAATCGTCAATCTCCCAGAATCCTGTGCGAGTGGAACCACTTATGTTAATATCTTGGGGGGGCGCCCCCTGGGCGTGTCCTGTTGGTGAGGGGGGGAATATATCATTAATCACTTTCCTAATCTGTAGCTTCTGAGGTTACCATGGTAACCCCCAGACTGCCCTGGGGAGAGCCTTATTTAAAGCTCCCGGACACTTAATGTTTTTTGTTTGTTTTTTTTAACTAAAACGAAGCGTCATATTCAAAATGGCCACCTTTCCCCCCTACCTTCCCCCAAAAAAAGACAACATTTTTTCCGTTGGTTTCTTTTCTCGCGCTATCTGCCGAACGAGGGAAGGAGACGCCAGCTTTGTATTTGAACAGGCTGCGATTTGTGGTCCTGTTTCCATGGTGACGCCGAGTTCCCACTTCTGCCTCGGGGCGAGCGTTCTCTTCAGCTCGGCTGCTAATGTAACGGTAACGCCGGCCGTGCAGAATAAAAACCGGGGGGGGGGGGGGGGATGCTTTGCCGCCGGAGACCAGTCCCCCGCTCCCCTCGTGTGGCTCTCTGCGATTATTTTTATTTATTTTTTACGTTTTGGGTGCAGTCTCGCCCGCAAAACAAATTTGTACTCGACGCTCGGAAGCGATGGCCCGGTTACATGCAAGTCCCCAAATCTCTTACAGGAAAACGGTATGGTGGAGGGTTTTTGTCCCACTTTAAAAAATATATATATATATTTACCCCCGATAATGTGTCGACGCCTATTTCAGCTTCAGCCGGTATAAACATCCTTGCGTTGAGGCCGAAACTGTCCCCACGGCTGTCTGTGAGCAGGTTTGCAGACTCTGCACTTCTTTAACCCAGGCTGTGCTGGAGAAGTTGTTTACTCCCTATACGCTTCTGCCTGATTATATTGGTGTTTAAAGTGGGCCTTTTTGGACACTGTCCAGTAAAACATTAGTGGTAATCCTGGGCATGTGTGTATACCGGTATTACCGCTCTGGGCGTGTATGTGTATACTGGTATTACCGCTCTGGGCGTGTATGTGTATAATGGTATTACCTCTCTGGGCGTGTATGTGTATACCGGTATTACCTCTCTGGGCGTGTGTGTGTATACCGGTATTACCTCTCTGGGCGTGTATGTGTATACCGGTATTACCTCTCTGGGCATGTGTGTATACCGATGTTACCTCTCTGGGCGTGTATGTGTATACCGGTATTACCTCTCTGGGCGTGTATGTGTATACCGGTATTACCTCTCTGGGCGTGTATGTGTATACCGGTATTACCTCTCTGGGCGTGTATGTGTATACCGGTATTACCTCTCTGGGCGTGTATGTGTATACCGGTATTACCTCTGTGGGCGTGTATGTGTATACCGGTATTACCTCTCTGGGCGTGTATGTGTATACCGGTATTACCTCTCTGGGCGTGTATGTGTATACCGGTATTACCTCTCTGGGCGTGTATGTGTATACCGGTATTACCTCTCTGGGCGTGTACGTGTATACCGGTATTACCTCTCTGGGTGTGTGTGTATACCGGTATTACCTCTCTGGGCGTGTATGTGTATACCGGTATTACCTCTCTGGGCGTGTATGTGTATACCGGTATTACCTCTCTGGGCGTGTATGTGTATACCGGTATTACCTCTGTGGGCGTGTATGTGTATACCGGTATTACCTCTCTGGGCGTGTATGTGTATACCGGTATTACCTCTCTGGGCGTGTATGTGTATACCGGTATTACCTCTCTGGGCGTGTATGTGTATACCGGTATTACCTCTCTGGGCGTGTATGTGTATACCGGTATTACCTCTCTGGGCGTGTATGTGTATACCGGTATTACCTCTCTTGGCGTGTATGTGTATAGCGGTATTACCTCTCTGGGCGTGTATGTGTATACCGGTATTACCTCTCTGGGCGTGTATGTGTATACCGGTATTACCTCTCTGGGCGTGTATGTGTATATCGGTATTACCTCTCTGGGCGTGTATGTGTATACCGGTATTACCTCTCTGGGCGTGTATGTGTATACCGGTATTACCTCTCTGGGTGTGTCTGTGTATACCGGTATTACCTCTCTGGGCGTGTATATGTATACCGGTATTACCTCTCTGGGTGTGTATGTGTATACCGGTATTACCTCTCTGGGTGTGTATGTGTATACCGGTATTACCTCTCTGGGCGTGTATGAGTATACCGGTATTACCTCTCTGGGCGTGTACGTGTATATCGGTATTACCTCTCTGGGCGTGTATGTGTATACCGGTATTACCTCTCTGGGCGTGTATATGTATACCGGTATTACCTCTCTGGGTGTGTATGTGTATACCGGTATTACCTCTCTGGGCGTGTATGTGTATACCGGTATTACCTCTCTGGGCGTGTATGTGTATACCGGTATTACCTCTCTGGGCGTGAATGTGTATACCGGTATTACCTCTCTGGGCGTGTATGTGTATACCGGTATTACCTCTCTGGGCGTGTATGAGTATACCGGTATTACCTCTCTGGGCGTGTACGTGTATATCGGTATTACCTCTCTGGGCGTGTATGTGTATACCGATATTACCTCTCTGGGCGTGTATGTGTATACCGGTATTATCTCTCTGGGCGTGAATGTGTATACCGGTATTACCTCTCTGGGCGTGTATGTGTATACCGGTATTACCTCTCTGGGCGTGTATGTGTATACCGGTATTACCTCTCTGGGAGTGTATGTGTATACTGGTATTACCTCTCTGGGAGTGTATGTGTATACCGGTATTACCTCTCTGGGCATGTATGTGTATACCGGTATTACCTCTCTGGGCGTGTATGTGTATACTGGTATTACCTCTCTGGGTGGGTATGTGTATACCGGTATTACCTCTCTGGGCGTGTATGTGTATACCGGTATTACCTCTCTGGGCGTGTACGTGTATACCGGTATTACCTCTCTGGGCGTGTATGTGTATACCGGTATTACTTCTCTGGGCGTGTATGTGTATACCGGTATTACCTCTCTGGGCGTGTATGTGAATACCGGTATTACCTCTCTGGGCGTGTATGTGTATACCGGTATTACCTCTCTGGGTGTTTATGTGTATAACGGTATTACCTCTCTGGGCGTGTATGTGTATACCGGTATTACCTCTCTGGGAGTGTATATATATATATACTGGTATTACCTCTCTGGGCGTGTATGTGTATACCGGTATTACCTCTCTGGGCGTGTATGTGTATACCGGTATTACCTCTCTGGGCGTGTACGTGTATACCGGTATTACCTCCCTGGGCGTGTACGTGTATACCGGTATTACCTCTCTGGGTGTGTATGTGTATAACGGTATTACCTCTCTGGGCGTGTATGTGTATACCGGTATTACCTCTCTGGGCGTGTATGTGTATAACGGTATTACCTCTCTGGGCGTGTATGTGTATACCGGTATTACCTCTCTGGGAGTGTATATATATATACTGGTATTACCTCTCTGGGCGTGTATGTGTATACCGGTATTACCTCTCTGGGTGTGTATGTGAATACCGGTATTACCTCTCTGGGTGTTTATGTGTATAACGGTATTACCTCTCTGGGCGTGTATGTGTATACCGGTATTACCTCTCTGGGAGTGTATATATATATACTGGTATTACCTCTCTGGGCGTGTATGTGTATACCGGTATTACCTCTCTGGGCGTGTATGTGTATACCGGTATTACCTCTCTGGGCGTGTACGTGTATACCGGTATTACCTCCCTGGGCGTGTACGTGTATACCGGTATTACCTCTCTGGGCGTGTATGTGTATACCGGTGTTACCTCTCTGGGCGTGTATGTGTATACCGGTGTTACTTCTCTGGGCGTGTATGTGTATACCGGTATTACCTCTCTGGGCGTGTACGTGTATACCGGTATTACCTCTCTGGGGGTGTATGTGTATACCGGTATTACCTCTCTGGGCGTGTATGTGTATACCGGTATTACCTCTCTGGGCGTGTATGTGTATACCGGTATTACCTCTCTGGGCGTGTATGTGTATACCGGTATTACCTCTCTGGGCGTGTATGTGTATACCGGTATTACCTCTCTGGGCGTGTATGTGTATACCGGTATTACCTCTCTGGGCGTGTACGTGTATACCGGTATTACCTCTCTGGGCGTGTATGTGTATACCGGTATTACCTCTCTGGGTGTGTATGTGTATACCGGTATTACCTCTCCGGACATAGTGACCTGACCGGCATGGGGGGGCCGCAGGATTTTTCCTGAGCAGGGAGAGAGCAGGGCTGCTGCTAGGGGGGGCTGGGCAGCTTCCTCCCTCCTGATTGGCTGCTTTACCCAGCTGCAGCTAATCAGGAGTTGATGTCAGGAACCCGGAGGTGGGGCCAAGAGTAGGAAACGGCTCGAAGTAGTGTATGGCTCGATCCCATCGCACCTTTCACCATCGTGTCCAGTATTTTTTGGAGAAGCCGCCCGCCAACCCTAACCGCTGTCAGGCCTATTAAGACCCAAAAATGTCGGAGGATCCCTAATTCTGGGTCTGTTCCAGGCCGAGTACAACCACGCTGTGTCAGGCGGGGGCTTCTGTTCAGCATCTCTCCCGCCCCCCCCCCCCCCCCCCCTGCCACGGATTTCTTGAATTTAGTTATTTTACAGCTTTGTTTTTATTTCTTTGTCTGGTTTTTTTTCTTGGCCTCAGAGGAACCGGTTAAACGCCAGTTCCTAAAGCCGGACCATCGGTTCAAACCAGCAAAACGGGCCTGGTTCAGGAACAGCGGTTACAGGGGTTGCAGAAAGATAAAGTTGCAGTTGCAAGAGGCGCCTGGTTGGGTGGCTCGGGGGGGGGGGGGTTTAGCGCCATGCTGGGTGCGAGGAGGAGGAGGAGGGTCAGGCAGGCAGTGTTGTGAAGAGATTCTGCGCAAGGAGACGCCCCCACACGCAGGGATAATGGAGGCCCTTCTCACTGAGGTCCTGTGTCAGCAGCCGACCCAGGAAGGGTGAAGAATCCCAGGAATGGGGCGGGAGGAGGAAGAAGAAGAGGGGGGAAAGGGGCTTCCTCATTTCTTTGTTGCCAGATCGGGTCTGCAACGCCCATGGTTTTTTTGCTTAAATGGCTGGTCTCTCCTAGGGGCAAAGTGTGCTAATGACAGTGACATGGTTAAGGGGTCAGTCTCTCCTAGGGGCAAAGTGTACTAATGGCAGTGACAGGGTTAAGGGGTCAGTTCCTCCTAGGGGCAAAGTGTACTAATGGCAGTGACATGGTTAAGGGATCAGTCTCTCCTAGGGGCAAAGTGTACTAATGGCAGTGACAGGGTTAAGGGGTCAGTCTCTCCTAGGGGCAAAGTGTACTAATGGCAGTGACATGGTTAAGGGGTCAGTCCCTCCTAGGGGCAAAGTGTACTAATGGCAGTGACATGGTTAAGGGGTCAGTCTCTCCTAGGGGCAAAGTGTACTAATGGCAGTGACATGGTTAAGGGGTCAGTCTCTCCTAGGGGCAAAGTGTACTAATGGCAGTGACAGGGTTAAGGGGTCAGTCTCTCCTAGGGGCAAAGTGTACTAATGGCAGTGACATGGTTAAGGGGTCAGTCTCTCCTAGGGGCAAAGTGTACTAATGGCAGTGACATGGTTAAGGGGTCAGTCTCTCCTAGGGGCAAAGTGTACTAATGGCAGTGACAGGGTTAAGGGGTCAGTCTCTCCTAGGGGCAAAGTGTACTAATGGCAGTGACATGGTTAAGGGGTCAGTCCCTCCTAGGGGCAAAGTGTACTAATGGCAGTGACATGGTTAAGGGGTCAGTCCCTCCTAGGGGCAAAGTGTACTAGTGGCAGTGACATGGTTAAGGGGTCAGTCCCTCCTAGGGGCAAAGTGTACTAATGGCAGTGACATGGTTAAGGGGTCAGTACTTCCTAGGGGCAAAGTGTACTAATGCAAGTGACATGGTTAAGGGTCAGTCCCTCCTAGGGGCAAAGTGTACTAATGGTAGTGACATGGTTAAGGGGTCAGTCCCTCCTAGGGCAAAGTGTACTAATGGCAGTGACATGGTTAAGGGGTCAGTCCCTCCTAGGGGCAAAGTGTACTAATGGCAGTGACATGGTTAAGGGGTCAGTCTCTCCTAGGGGCAAAGTGTACTAATGGCAGTGACATGGTTAAGGGGTCAGTCTCTCCTAGGGGCAAAGTGTACTAATGGCAGTGACATGGTTAAGGGATCAGTCTCCCCTAGGGGCAAAGTGTACTAATGGCAGTGACATGGTTAAGGGGTCAGTCCCTCCTAGGGGCAAAGTGTACTAGTGGCAGTGACATGGTTAAGGGGTCAGTCCCTCCTAGGGGCAAAGTGTACTAATGGCAGTGACATGGTTAAGGGGTCAGTACTTCCTAGGGGCAAAGTGTACTAATGGCAGTGACATGGTTAAGGGGTCAGTCCCTCCTAGGGGCAAAGTGTACTAATGGTAGTGACATGGTTAAGGGGTCAGTCCCTCCTAGGGCAAAGTGTACTAATGCCAGTGACATGGTTAAGGGGTCAGTCTCTCCTACATGATGAACCTGTAGGAATGTTTAAGGGGTAATTTCTGGGTGATGCCTTTAACATCTAAACTAATTAAAATGTTTGTAAATAGATTAATTGATTTTGGGAGAATTGATTTTCCTCTGGCTGCTCCCTTCTGCGCTCATCAAGCGTTTGCACAGGCAAAGTCTCCATGCTTTATCAGACAAAAGATGAGGGAGGGAGAGGAAGTAAACACTTGGGTTGACCAGACCTACTCCAATCAGAGGCCGCTAAAAATGCAATTTCAGGTTAATTTTCTGAGACGCGAAAGAAGCCAAATCTTTGCTTTTATCATGGTTGGATCAGTTTAACACTTGGGCGAAGCTTGTTTTGCGTGGGGGTGGGAGAGTGGACAGCTGTATTGTTGGCACTTTTTTTTTTAGGATCTGCTTAATGTATCTGCAAACGTGGTCTAATATTAAAGGGTGTTTTGTACACTGGTCTCTGAAGTGGGAGACCTGTTTAAGACATGGGGAAAGGAGAGACTAATCTCTCTAGGACAGGGAATTCCAACTTTAGTGCAGGGAGATGGGGGACTTGCTCAAGGGGAGTACGCGCGCACACTCGGCTTCACCCACTTCAAAGCTTGTTACCTTAATTCTACAGTACTCATTATTATTTTATTTTTATTTTTGCTGAGCCATGGGTATTAGATGATGCACTTTCACCGCGGTGCTCGGGCATCATTGCAACCCTTCTGAAGGCACCCCCGTCCTGTGGAAGTCACCCTTCCATTGGCCATTTTTTTTCCCCCACCCCCTAAAAAGATGCCTGGTTTGAACTGTGGTGGGGGGTGGGGTTTGCAGAAGGTGACACCAGGGTGTACATGCCCATGAAGACCACCACCCCACCCCCCTCCCCAGTTTGGGGCAGTTGAAGAGGATTGGGAATTGTTTAAAACTGTTGGGTCCCCTGATGAAGCGGTTCGTTTTTACCGCCAAACGCGTTGGGACAACAATCCTTCTGCACTTGTGTAGACACCCTGAGGATGTCAGCAGTGGGAACGTGTCTACAGAAGCCTGTTGGTGAGACGAGTACTGGCGTCCTTGTAGCCCACCTAGTAACCGGTGCTTGCCGGCCTACTCTGACCCTACTACCGTGCTGTGTGAGTGACATTGTGGTGGTTTCATAGTTAAAACATCATTATGCTTTCTTGCACTCGTCTTCTAAAGGGCTTTCTCAAACGATGCTTCGCCGCTGTATCTTCAGGACAAGTTGGTCTGCGTGCCTCTCATTTTCTGCTCCTGATTGCTTCCTATTGCATGTCTCTGGCTTCTGCTGATTAGATTACGGGAGTGACTCACCGTGGCCCCCACCGTGGCTAATCTGCTTCAGTAAAACGCGTTTCCGTCTGCTGGAACGCGTTTTTTTTTTTTTTTTTTTTAATTTTGGGAGGCCGATCTGTATAGATTGCTATGGGAAGAGGTGTGGAGCCATCTGAAGATCCCTCTACCTAGACCCAAGGGTGCTAGAGCGAGTCAAATAGTTTAATCCGTGGGAGGCCAGCCACGATTTGGCAATGGCTTACAAGCATCTTTTGGTCATCACACTAGTGGAATAGGTTTGAGCTGCTCCAGTGGTTGGCAACCTGATGGCCCGTCCAGGGCTGCCAATGACCCTTAACGACCTGCAGACTTGCCGTCCGGCCAGGTCTGTGCTTCCTTCTGAAAACCTGGCTTGCTCCTTCTGCAGATGGACCCAGGGATTCCGAGGGGGATGCTGGAGAGGGCAGTAGTTGGGGGGTTTGGTCAGGAGATGTTGCAGGTGAAGATTCCATGGGGTAGGAAGAAGGGCAGTCGTTGCAAGTCAGTGGACCACTTTGTCCAGTAAAAGCAGAGGGCGGGAGGGGGCGTCATCCCACTGTTGCAATTCAAGGGCGAATGCAGCATCCTTTGCACATGCAATAGCAGCTCCCCTGGTGGGATGGATCAGTTATGCACCCCCCCCCCCCCCCCAAAAACCAAGATCTTTGAGCTGGGGGTAATCGGCCTTGAGTTACACACTGCGTCTGTGGCCTGGGCACTTTTGGTAATATGTCAAGAATCTAATGTCCTTGTTCAGCCCCCTCTCATTGGTGTTGACGTGTCATTGACCTCCAATATTCTGTTCTTGTGGCAACTCCTTGGAATTCTCCTTGTTTGAGAATCCGAATGGAGATCCATTGATGGGCCTCATTCTTCACAAGGGGTAATCCACCCAAGTGGAGGGTCCTTGCTGGATGGGCACTCGGCCAACATTTTGGTCATATAAATAGGTACACTTCAGTTCCCCCTGTCCATGTGGGATACCGGAGCTTACAAGTGAGCACCTACCTAGTGGTCATCGAAAAGGGGGTGACTCTAAAATAAGATGGAGCCATTTTGACCCGACGACCCCATAGACTTTAAAGGGTTTTCACCCAAGAGTGGCCACTTTGGGATATATAGAATTAAACCCTCATCTTAAACATTCACTGCTGTGTTTTGCAGATACAGCAGATACAGCTTTAGACAGGACATCTGGCGGGCGGAAGGATCTTGATTTGACCCTTGGACTCTCCTCCTGCTAACCTAGTTGCTTGGGTAGCAAAGTTGCACATTTTTACACAAATGCACTTGTAACAAGTGAAGATAATGTATGTGTGACAGGTCTGCAACCCTGTCTTTCACCATTATCACCCAGCATACCGTGCTTCCACTGCAGCAAGGGATTCTGGGAAATGACGTGCAAATGAGCACACCGTGCCACCTTTTGCTTCAAAACTATATTTCAGATGTTGACGCTTGCGAAATGTTGCAATGTAATATTATGTAAAGTCTTTTTAAATACAAAATATTAAAATTCTTGTGGTCTACCCACTCTTACATGTGTTCGGATCTGGCCGCTTTGGAGAACTGCTAGCCATGAATATGCGGAATAAATTAAACATTAGGGGGGGGGGAGAATGTTGATCCAGGGAGAAATCCATCACTCCAGGGATCAGGAAGGAGTTATCCCCTGACTGCTAAATGTCTGGATTTATTTATTTTTGGTTCCTTCTAGATCAGTAGAACTACAAATGTACAATGTGTGTTTCTCCCAATTTTTGAGGTTGATCACAATTCCCAAAACTAACCTAATCCTTGTACTGATCCTTTGCAGTAACAACCATTGAACTACAATCTGTTGGGGAGAAGGGAGGAAATTTGACACTGGAGTTAAAATTCCAATTGGGGTCACCAACACAGAGCTGGAATGGTTTCAGACCTGGGTTGGAACCCGTTTGAAGTTTCTTTTAATTGCTGATCAGACCTTTTTGATCGTGACTTTGAATTTGCTCTTCATATGTTAAACAATTCTTATTCCTAGAAAGGGAGCCCAACCCCCAAATGTAAGGCGCTGAAGCCCTCCATTGGATAAGGTTATTTTGTGGTGTAACGGTCACCTGAGCCGTTCCTGACAAGATGGCTTCACCGATGCTGACAAGTGTTTGAAGTCTATGAAGCCCCTGGTGGCAGAGAAGGGCTCTGCACCCACAAGGAAACTTTGTGTGGTCCATATTCGGGCCTTCTCCATCCACTGCTGGATGACGGCTCCACCAATGCTCTCCTCTTGCTGTGCTTGCGATATCGCTCCAACACCTCTTCTGATCTCATTCCTCCCATCTTCCTTTGTCATCTTGGACTTTTGACATCCCTTGGAATCCCCGTAGAGTAACCTCTCTATCCAACAATGGTCCTTCCTTGCGATTTTTCAGGGCTGCAGCCATTTTTTTAATTCTTCACCCCTTGTGATGTCGGACTTGGTTTCACACCGTCCTTCTTTTGCCTGCCTCCTGGGTAAAACCCAGTGTCTCAAGACTTTAACATACTGTTTTTGTGAATCCCCCAGCCAGCCCCATATAACTTTTTACACGGGAGCTTTGAAATGTTGCGAGCCGGTCTGCAGCTCTGCAGAAACAGATCTCCTCCTCCTTCCATGAAGGCAACGCATGGGGGGGAAGCCGATGGTGGGCCAAATTACCTCACCTGTCGACACCGCCATCAATCCCGGGACGGAGTACAAAGGCGCTCGAGTCTGTAAACTGGGTCCAATAATGTGCTAGGTCATGCATTCACCGTCCTAAATCAAGGCCTGAGCTATGAAGTGCAACACTGAAAGCACTCGGTCATGTAACGCATCTCCAAATGTGTAGGCACTTCAATACACGGTGAAAAGCTTGGGGAAGGTTTTGGTCCCATTCATTTAGATGCCCCCTTTCCCTCCACTCCAGGGTGGGAAAGGCAGCCGTACCCTGACTCGGGTTGAGGAAGTTGGGCCAAAACCGGGCTTTGTGGTCAACTTCTGGTATTAGCTGCCTGCACATCCTCTACCATGCTACGGAGGGGGGGTTGGATTGTCCCTCTTCAACTGGTAGGTTTTACTCTGCCTCCTCGAAGACTAAACTTCAGACCTGCTCTGTGACCTTGAATTTCTCTCCTACTCCTTGTTACGGAGCTGATCCGAAGACGGAGGGATGTTGGCTGCAAATTCCTGTGCAGCACATGGTAATATTGGGGGGGGGGGGGGGGGAGAGCAGCCAATCAATCCCCCTCCCATGTTTTTTTTACATAGGGGGGGTTGTTTGAGTTCCAAAAATCAGTGTTCAGTTTCCAAAAAACATCTACAGGTATGTGTAGAAGTCTCACTCTTTCTATAGCTCTAACATGTCATTAGCCATTACTCCTAGGAGGACGAGCTGGACAATTCAGTAGCCTGGTTTTGTTCTGGGGCAGGGGGTTGTTGGTTGGGTGCCAAACTTTCCAAAAAATGCATTCTTTCATTACTTTGCGGGGGGGGGGGGGTTTATTCTTCCCAAACAAAATCTATTACTTCTAGGGCCGGCGACGTCGCGTCAAAACAAATGCATTGCCGTCACGGGCGCTTGTAGTAAGCGCGACGCGAGAGCTTGCTCGCGATCGCTGGAAGTCATCTCAATTTTTATTTTTTTCCGGCAACCGCAGGGTGACGTCGCCGGCACCAAAGCATAGCCTTGGTCCCAGAGAAGACCGGCACATCATCCAATGTTGATGGACGAGGGCACACGGGTTTCAGTCAAAGAATTTATTGTGCCATAGAACACCACATTTCGGCAGTTTTCCTGAGGCCAGCAGGTCAACACGTGTGTTCTAAGGCACTTTCTTTATTTATGTAGCGCCATTAGTGTACACAGCGCGTCACAGCAGTAATACACGTGACAATCATATAGATGACAAATGACACAACGCGAAGAAGCGCTTCAGACGTAAAAGTAACGTTTAGGAAAAGGAGTCCCTGCTCCCAAGAGCTTACAATCTAATCTGCGCTTCCACCATCCATTCGCGGTTTTGCCGACCAATCTTTGCACTGTCACGTGTGACATTTTTTTATTCCCCAGCATCGCAATGATGGATAAATATGGGCTTTGCTGGCGCGAAACCCGTATTTCCAGCTCTGGATGGGAGTTGGCGTGGATTGCAATGCTCGGTGAAATTATTTTTTTGGAGCGTCCTGTGACTCTGTTGTAACATTTTCGTGGCTTTCGCAACAAAAACAAAGCCAATGGCACGTGGTTCTCGTGCTTGTGACCTACAATTGCGCTGGTTGCGTTACTTCAACACATCTGGGCAGACCACAGATATGACACATCGGGGGGTTGAGCTTTTTTTTTTTCTTGTCGGCAGTTTCTGCACATGATCGGCCTGCTATTTCCTGGCCGACGCGTCTGACATTCTGCCGATTTCCTCTGTAGCTACGTGCCAAAATCCTCATCATTCAAGATTCCCTGTGTAGCAGCTTAACCCCTTCCATGCCATGTGTTGCAGGCCCTTTTTGGGGTGAGGGGGGGGGGGGGAGGGTTAAGAGCTGATGTAAGCTGGATGTTCTGCAACCTTTTCAAATGTGTCTGCTTTTTTTTTTTTTTTTTTCCTTTAGCTAGTGAACCATCTGGAGTCTTGTCATCTGACACTTCAAAACTTCATTTTGTTTTTATACGTCCTCTCCAGCCCGTGTCTCCGCACTGCTGGAGGAAGCCTCCCCAGTGATCTCCCAGGTCCTGCGGTTACAGCCTCTTCATGTCGCTCCCACACATTCCCTCATCCCATCCTCTCCAGCCCGTGTCTCCCCACTGCTGGATGAAGCCTCCCCAGTGATCCCCCAGGTCCTGCGGTTACAGCCTCTTCTCCATGTCGCTCCCACACATTCCCTCATCCCATCCTATCCAGCCCGTGTCTCCCCACTGCTGGATGAAGCCTCCCCAGTGATCCCCCAGGTCCTGCGGTTACAGCCTCTCTTCTCCACGTCTCTCCCAACACATCTTCTAATCTCACCCTCCCATCTTGATTTTGGTCGTGGTCTTGCAATCCAGTGGAGTACCATCTTTGTCCTACGATGGTCGGCCCACTAGCATCTTGCTTTATTTCCCCCTCCCCTCTTGTGATGTGAGACCACTTGTTTTGGTTTCAAACCCATATAATACCCAGCATATTATTGTGTTAATGTTATGCCACATCTGTCACTGGAACGGTTATAAACTGGCTTCTGGGGTAGTAACTGCTTCTCACTGACAGCGCCTCCATCTCTTGCAGGACCCCGGGATGTGGGGACAATCCTTGCAGGAGAACTTCCCTTCCCCCTGATTGTAGTCTCGGGCAGGAAGATATCTTTGACCAGGATCACTTTATTCTGACCGCACACTGTTGGTTCAGCATACACATCAGAGATCACTTCTTGGGGCTTCACCCTCAGGATGTACCCTGGACCTCCACTCCAGGCCAAGGGGCCCTGCAGCAGTCCTTGCTCTTCCCTTACTCCCTGGTGGAGTAAGGGGTATAGTCTCCCTTCCACTCCCCATAGGGGAGGGAATACAGATTGGCAGAACCCTGCACAATTGTTATGGGTCAACCAGCCTCTCGGAGGTAGAGGCACTGACTACTTTTGGTATTGTAGCTCCTTAAGTACAAGGGACGCAGGTACCAGGTCGGAGTCCCTGATTGGACACACACAGGCCTAGTCCCACTGCCTCCCCTGTGACTCACTGAAGCTGCTGTGGGTGGGGAAAACCCATAACTCCTGGCAGACCTGCTTTTACCAGGACTTGCTGCCAGGGAGGGCAGACTGGTAGTCAGAAATCAGTTCTGGCTACAAAAGCAATAAGTGAAGTATAAACTCCATAACAGTTGAGCAGTTTTTCTTATAACTGAAAAAGCCAATACCTTTTTTCTGGGATAGGAATCGTGAAGTCTCCCTGACCCTATTTTATGCTCCCTGGTTCTTGATGTACTTACCACTGAAGTTACCCGGTTTAAAACTCCCCCCAGGGGAAACAAAATGGCTGCTGTTTGGAACTTTGAATCCTAATCTCAGCGCATTTATTTCAACTTTTGTTGGGTTTTTTTGTTTTTGTTTTGGTTTTTTTAATAGTTGGATGGAGATTAGAAAAGACTAATTTTAGGATGTAATGGTGTTGGGTTGGAAATAACCAGTTCACCAGTTCTCAAACTGGTCATTGAAGGACGTCAAAGTTCATGGTTTCCTGCAGTCAGTATTTGGTATTCGTGACCATTAGTGTTGGTCTGTTCAGATGTCACTTCAGTATTTGAATTCTATACCATACAACAGAACCAAGTATAGTTGTCCTCAATTGATGAGCTGAAATAAGCCTAGACCATTTCTGTAATGGGAAGTACGTGTTACACATTTGGAAGTGGTTCTGGAAAGCTCCGTACATTATAATTCTATCAATGACTTTGTTGGTCCCCCTGAAACCATCACCATCTACAAGTGGTCTTCTGCAGGGAGTTTGCTGCCCGCGTTCTCACTTCCTTGACGTTCTCCGTCTCCAGTCTTCCAGAGAAGGACATTCCTACAGAATAACGGGCTAATCCCTGGAGCTCCGAGGGAGTGTCTCCAATTCCACAGGAATGTATAAACCCATCTGCCTTGGAACCGCTTTGTCTGACTTCCAGGAAATGGCTTGTGCCCAGGAAACTTTATGGGACGGTTGAGGGAAGTCCAGCCACATATCTGTCTTGACACCTTTCAATAGAGCACCTGAAAGTTGCTGACCGGGCACTAACCTTTTGACCTTGTTCAGGACCGATGCTACGCGTGCACTGAATGTTGTTGGTGTGACATAAGTAGACACATTAAACGGTATGTCCCTCGTAGGGCAAAAGTGAATCAAGGACAGTGATATGTTAAAGCATCGGTGTGCAAACTGGGGGGGGCGCACCCCTGGGGAGCACTAGATTTTCTCGGGGTGTGGTAGTTATAGAGGTCCCCGTGCTCTCCCCCCAGGCATTTAAATTAAATGCCAGGGGACCGCGAGGCCTCTAAAACCCACTTCCCTTCCAGCGTCGCGTTGTCCTGCTAACCCTGCATCAAATGATGCCGCAGGGTTGTTACCATGTCAACGTGACGTCGCTTGACTCCGCGGTCTAGTGATGGGGCGCGCAGGCAGGGGTGCACATGGGGGGGAAAGTTTGCACACCCCTGTTAAAGCACTTCCACACCAAAAAAAAAAAAAAATGGTGTAGCATCGAGATCCACCAGTTAGAATATAATCGGGGTCACAGTGAAAGCGAAACACACCCATAATGTACAACATACGCCTAGGCAGGAAATCCCTAAACTGTAGCGCCCGAAGGCAGGAGCAGTAACAGAATAGACGCAGGGGCAATATACACAAACTAGAGGCAAAAAGATCCGGAGGGGACAGAGAAGAGACAGTTGACAGACAAGGAGTTAAGTTGGCGTGGCAGTGGCTAACGTGGTCGCAGAAGTTAATTACTCGTTTATTCTTTGAGGTCATAATAGTACATACGTTCTAGGAAAAATGTTTCACTGTTGAAGAAATGTTCGACTGAAACCACGTGCTGCCCAAAGTTTAATAGTTTCGCCGTTTTTTTTAATTTTTATATTAAAGCTAAAGTCCTCAATCTGTAAAGGGGGAAAAAATAACCTGTTATGACCAAAGGAAAATATTGACCGTTTATGATCTGAACAAATGTTGACTATTTTTTATATGCGAGACCTTTCCATAAACACTATACAAAAACGACCATTCTGAGCTATGGTAAATGCTTTGAAGCAGTGTTTTCCCCCCAACTCCAGTCCTCGGGGAACCCCAACAGGGCAGGTCTTAAGGATATCCCTGCTCCAGCACAGGTGGCTCAATCATAACTGAGCCGCTGATTGACCCACCTCTCAACCGGTCTTCTCTCTCTCCTCAGGTTGGCGATAAGGTGATGGTCCTCAACCGGTTTGGCCTCTGGCAGGAGCTGGTCTCTGTCCAAACAAGCCACACGTTCATCATGCCCGAGGGGATGAGTTTTGAGGAAGGCGCCGCTCTGCTGGTGAACTACATCACCGCCTACATGATCCTCTTTGACTTTGGGAATCTAAGACCCAACCAGAGTGTGCTCGTCCACATGGCTGCAGGTAAGGACTCCCATTCTGTGAAATCTGCACTTGTGAGATCCTTTTTACTGGGGTGGAGTGGGGGTCTAGGGGAAGTAAGCTTTTCTTCCCTGGAAAACATGGTTGTAATGTAGATTGAACATCTCATTTGACCCCTTTTGCGTGTCAAGCTAGGGTTGCCAGGACTGTCCTGAATTTGGACACGCTGTCCAGTAAAAATAAATGAGGGGTAATACTGTGTGTGTGTCTGTGTGTGTGTGTCCTCTCTGGACATAGTGACCTGACTGACTTGGGGTGGGGCTGGAATACCCCCAAGCAGGGCTGCTGCTAGGGGTTTGGGCATCTTCCTCCATCCTGAGTGGCTGCTGCTGGGTAATGCAGCCAATCATGAGGAGGGGTCAGGAGCCTGAGGCTGGTGCCAAGGAGTGGAGGAAACGGCATGGAACTAAAAGGTGTCACACTTTTTTGCCATTGTGGCAAGTATTTTTGGAGATGCCAACTGGCAACCCAAGGTCTTTATATGGTGAGATCGACTTCACTGCCCCATGCGGTGGCACACGTGATTGCGACACACAGCAACCATGTGGTTGAGTGCCACCAGTACTCAAAGGATTAGGGGACCTTTGTTTTGGCGTAAAAGTGCAATCCTGCATAGCTGGCACTTTTTTGCAGGCAATTGAGTAACCTAGTTGGCCTAATTCAACAAATGTTGGCTGCTTCTGGAAAATAATGACAAATGTCATTTCTCTATGGCTTCTGAATGGGGAGTGTTTGTCCCAATGGGTTTCTTTGCCCCCTGGCTAATCCCTGTCCTTAACCCTGCCAATAAAGAAGTAGGTGGTGGGGAGGGGGCTTTGCCCTTACACTCTTGCTGAACGCAGTGACATCTGTTTAAAAGGAAAAGCCAAGGGGAACACCCCCCCCTTCCAATATCTGCTTGCCATGCTTACATAAAGACGTTTAAACAATGTAAAAATACTTGTAGGTGTCGGATTTGTATACAAATGCGTCAGTCACCCAGAGGTAAACACCTTAAATAGGTCACTACCATAAGTAGGCTGTGTGGTCCACAGAGGGAGTGACCCTTTAAACCCATCGCCGGTTTTGAGTGACTACTCGTACCTCCAGTGGTAAAGCGTTTCTTTTGCTTTATACGCTCTACTGGATGACCTCTAGCCCGGAGGTTGGAAGGGAATGGAAAGTCGGTCAATGCTATTAAACATCTCCCTTCCAGACTAATTGTCTCCTCACAGGGTAAGCCTTCGTTGCCCCCTCCACCACCTTGCCTTTCTCTAGGTCGCGGCCACGACCTCTGGCGCTTAGGCGCAAGTCCCCCCCGTCTGCCGCTAAGGTAAGTGAGTAAACTTACCCTAACCCTACCCTAGTAACCTTAACCCATTCACTTAAAACATCCTATGTCCTTACCCAAAAACTCGTAAAAGTTAACCCCCCCCTAACCGCTAAGATCCCCTTCATTTAACCCCTTAACCAGTACAACTGGCCTTGGAAGTGGCTGAGGCTCCTGTGGCAGGTCGTCTGTCTGCGGACAAATGTCAGCGGTCATTTTGTTGTGGGAAAATGTCCGTGACAGACTGTCCAATCCCGTCCATCTGCCTAGAGGAGACATACTCAAATTTTGCACACACAAATGAGTGCCACTGTAGCTTCTCTACTTGTACTGCCAACCAAATCCTATGGGAGGTCCCCTAACCTATGAAGCTTAAGTTACCATACATAAACCTGTTCAATAAGTAAACCTGGTCTTTGGGATGGAGTAAGCTGGGAAATCCCACGGCCCCCAAGCCGGTCAGGTCAGTATGTCCAGAAACCATACTGGACAGTGTCCAAATACAGGACATTCTCAGTCCATACAGGACACCTGCTAACCCTAGTTACCTGCTTCATTGGTACAGTTGAAGGCTAGTAGAGCATGTCCTTTAGGGCCTAGTACACTCTCCTTGGTGACCATTAGCCTCCGTAGCCAATGCATGTGCACAGAGGTGAAATGGTGTACTCTCCATAATATGGTAAACAAGATATCCGGGCACTCTAGTAGTCTTGGTGAAATGTAAAATGCGTTTACATAATCAACATTTCGGTGCCACCTCGGACCTTTGTCAATCTTGATATGGGACCAAAACGTCCATCCTTGGTGAGCTGTAAAATTGTGTTTAAGACCACAATACTGACTGCATTTCGTCTTTACGGTCAAAGTTCTCGCTCGGTCACTAGATACACAATTGCCCGTGGCAGGTCAACAATTCCAGTGCTCCTTTGTAATACACCCAATTATA
Organism: Ascaphus truei; assembly: GCF_040206685.1. Taxonomy (NCBI): domain Eukaryota; kingdom Metazoa; phylum Chordata; class Amphibia; order Anura; family Ascaphidae; genus Ascaphus; species Ascaphus truei. Next base: position 1,102,018 of record NC_134505.1, read on the forward strand.
TGAACGGATATATTTGGGCCTACCATCGCATATAAGTCGGGGTCTTGAGTAGATCATTGGGAAACCAAACTAAAGGGCAGTGTCTTCCCAATGGCATTGTATAGTCTGTTTTGACACGCACTTGTGAAGTTTTTTTGTCCTCAGGAACTGGAGGTACTGTACAAGATGGACATGGTTCTGTAGATAAGACTTCCTCAGAAGAGGGGAGGGTGTTGTATTTAGGATGAAGCCCCCAACTTTGTAGACACCTTGGGACCATTTTTGGTTGAGCCAGCAATTTACCGGAAATATTAGTCAACGCTAAAATCTATTAACTTCTTACAACATTTGGTGTAATTAACCTAGTACGATAAATGATTATTCCTGGGTAATTTCCTTTTCTACAGACCTTTGCCAACTCAGTATAATGTCTTGAATAAAGTAGAATGGTGACTTTGTTACTATCCCGTCCTGCAAAACACTAACTTTATTCCTTATTAGGAACACACAGGCCTGCAATTCCCATTACAATATAAAGTAAACATCGGAAATAGTGTATGCCAAGTGGGGGGAAAAAAGTGAACTATTGTAGTGACCAATGTCGAGGGTTGTTTGCATGAGGCAGTGTGTAGTCCAAAGAATGACATCACTTCCTGCTGGATAAGAGACCTGAACATACTTCCTTTCCTCTTCCTGTCTCTGATGACCTTTTCGTCCTGGCCAATAACAGTTGTTCCTGTTTAGGTTAAAGCTTTTGTTCGGGGCAAAGGAAAATAAATATGACTACAAAGGAACTTAAACAGTGCCGTGATGGATTGCAGCTTTGTTCAATCGGCGTACCACTGCTGACTATTTTAACCCTATACCTGCCCAAAAGTCCAGTCCATACTGGTTGGCATGTTAGAACTACAGTGTACAGCTTGGTCTGTCTCACTAAAGTATGATCACATGTGCCACCTTCAAGGATATGCTTTTCTGATCCATAGGATCGGACATCTATACATTGGGATCTATACATTTGTATAGTCAACCGCGGTTGACTCGTGATGAGGAACTCTGTGCCGATTGGTGTGGTGGAATGTGGGTAGTAGTTGGCTTTGTATGTGAAGGATGGTGGCAAGCCTCTTCCAGTTGTGTAAGGGTTGCTGCATGAATATTAGAAGTGCTTTTGTATTCTGGCAAAAGGAATAGCCCTGTGAAGTTTAAACTGTGGCGTTCCAACTTCTATACGGGTAAGCTCCTATCAAGGATATTTGGGAGGTGTCTTTTAGCTATCATTGACTTGACTTTGGTTGTAGTCTTTAACCAGTGCACCGAATACATTTTTTCCATAAGTAGTATGAACAGTTGGCCATGGTTGAACTCCAGTCTACTGGGTGAAGCCAATTGTTTACTTTGGTAATGTTGAAAGGTTATTTCCCTGTCCAATATTTATAGACTTGTTTTTTAATTGCCCTCTTGGTTGAGTTAGTTGGAGATGTGGCACTGTAGATCCCCACTAGCGGTCATTGTGTTGTCAGCAGAAGGCCATAATGGGTGTTTTAGAGGTGGCCCAATCTAACCCACAAGGAGGGAAAAAGGTGGCATACTTCATGTTCTTCCGTTAGAAGAGCCTTCCTCCAGTATTAAATACACAACAGGCTTTGCTTTATTTTCAGAAGGTGAGTCTGTAGAAAGAGCTGGACTAGACATAGGTTCCAATAACCTACTTCACTTTGAAAAGTGATGTGACATGTGCTCGTTACAGGTTCAATAATTCACCTTGAGGTCCTGGGACTGACTTTGTAGACCAGTGTGTGACCACTACAGTGTGTGACCACTAGTGTTGCCAAGTACAGTAAATGGCCCTAACTACCAGGTCAAATAAGGATACAGCAGTCACGACCGCGTTAAAACCACCCACGCAGCAGAACACCCATTAGGAGATCATTAAGGATTGGGTCAAGATAACATTAACACATCTGAAGCTCTTTTCCCTGCAGGGATGGGTCAATTAGGAGATCCAAAATGGTACTCTGCCTACGTTGGAAAACAACGTTAAGCCTTTAAGTGGTTTTGTATCTAGGGAGCGTAATGACTGTATGATGGCGCCTGAATAAACTAGGTGGCCGGAAGTGACGCAACCCACTCAAAAAATTGCCAACGCATCCTACAAATAAGATGACGACAAGACCCTGGAAATCCAATTACCAGGACAGTCCAGTGCATGCCCTCTACTCAGATTGAGGACCCTGCTGACCAGCAAATTGCTGTATCCAACGTAGTCAAATGGTGGATGCCAAGGCTTCTACATAGTATGCTGCAAAGCCACGTTCCTGTACTAGAGAAGCTTTGTCCCAGTAGCTTAAATGGAGCTGGGGACTCCTCCAGGACAAGAAACCAACTTCCTTGCACACCTTGTAGTCTGTAGGCAACTGGCCCAGAGTCTATATAACCTGGACTCTATAGACGTAGGTTCCTTGGCTTTTTTTCACAGCTCCGAACTACTGTAGATTGGGGAAGGGGGACCAGTAAACTGGACTCGTCAAATCAGAGTTGATGAAAAGACCTCCTTGGGGATGTGGCACTGACCTATCCCATTTCAGGGCTTGAAGGCTACAAACGCATGATTTTGAATGGTTCGAAGGTTATCATTGGCTTGTAAACATGGCACTCTGAGACTGCTCCCTTATCTGTCAGTGTTAAATAATCGTTTGCAGAAGAAAGCAAATATATTTTACATAGTTTATATATATATTTTTTTTTTTTTACTGGCTACATGGGATTGCACCTTTAATGTGTTCCTACGCCGTATGGCACCTTTTCTGTGGTCTTCAAAGTACCCTATGGCCTAGCACCATTCTGGACCTCTTATCTTTTGACTACGCCTGGTATGACGTGGGCTGTGCCACACCAGAGGTCCTTATGACTTGCCAAGGATTTCGTGGGCACCTGCTCATCCTTTTGTAAAGGGCTGACCACCACGGAGGGGCCAACCTGATCAAAACAGGAGCAGAACTCTGCCCACTTCAATGTCCGGCATCCGTCACATGGTCGCTCCTGGACTGACCTGACACGGAGTGCCTGAGGTCAGGTGGCACTAAAGGGTTAAAATTGGCCGTCCAAGCATGGTGCTTGCCAGCAGATAACTATTGCAGTCTAGGATGTCTCGCCTCAAAGGGAACCCCTAACCCTAATAAGAGGCCAAGTCCTTACCCGGTCACCCCTAATGTAACACTAATCACCCTTAACCCCTTACTATAAAACCCATAATCCGAGCCTTTACCCTAAAATCCTTAACCCCTTGCTCCCTAACCTTATACCCCTTAAGCTAAACCCCCTAAAGTTAACCCCTTAACTTTACTTGGCAGTGAGTGGGCTGTGGTAAGTTGTCCCATCCCATAAATATGGAGCCATCACCGTTTATTTATATTTAGCCGTCTCCACGTTAAGCGTGTGATCCGCACTCTCTAAAAACAACCCATCCTGGTCAGCAGTAGCCGAAATAGTAAGTAAGATTTGTGCCAAGCCCATGGGCAGAGAGCCCGCGGACACTGCCAAACGTTATGCACTGCAGACAGCCACCCAACGAAAGCCAGCTTCTACATCCCGAGGGCGCACGCCTTCTCTGCTGGTTGGTCTCCAGAAGTGGTCCAAGCCAAGTGGAATTACTCTACGTCTCGCTCCTCTCCAGACTTATTTTGAAGGCATGAGCCCCCTGCCTCAAAGTGCTAACTATCTAATGGTGGTAGGCAGATGGTGACCTTCTCTAAGGTCAGGAGGAGAGCGGGCACAGGCTTTGGTGCTGGCAGACGTGGTACCAAGGTTGCTGGGTCATTTTGGTCTGACTGGCCCTGAAGTCCTACTTGGGCTCCTAAAAGCCAATCAAGACAAAGGCATGGCAGTCTTTCTGAACTTTGGCTGGTTTTGGCAATTAAGTCTGGTTATCTCCCTGGCAAGAACCCTATGCATACGTTCCATCTGAACTGCTCAGTTTTAATACAAGCTAGTCAACTACAAAGTAGAGGGATGATGCATCTTTTAGTCTGGGGTTTAGCAGCACGTATTAAAAGGGGAGCTCCACCATATGACCTATTTTGAAGTTGAGATCCATGTGATGTCCGTAGCAGTTGCCCAACCTTATTGTACTATATTTAAAAAGGCCCAACGTCTGCCATAGTCTTCGTATTGCCACGCCGGTGGTCCTGCATCAAAGGATGGGGAGTGGAGGAAGAGAGGGTTTGTCTTCACCAGGAGATCTCCAGGAACCTCATTGGAGAAGGGAATAGCATCTTCTCAAATGAGGTTCCTTGACCTTTTCCTAGTGAAGTGACTACAAGCCATATTAACGGTTTTTATGTAATAATGGTTGAAATCAGCAAGCCATCAAAACTAGAGGTGGAAACCCCTACATCCTTCTGTGCAGTACGGTGAATTGATCTTTAACAAATAAAAATCAACATGTAGGGGGAAACTGCTCTTTTTTTTACTTGTGGAAATCTAACCTGGGTTTGAGCAGTGTCCTTTTCCCGGCTCTCAAAGGGCGAGACAAAGAATACTCCGAAATGTGTAGTAGCTGTGCATGAGCGAATGCAAATGTTCAGCCTCTTGTTTTCCCTCGCACAGTGTGACTTCCTCCCACGCAGGCTGATTATATGGGGAATATGTGAATTCCAGGAATTTTCAGGACGGAGGACATAGATCCGACTCTGCTACAGAATAACACAACACAATCCGTTTTATAAGGGTGGCTGATCCCCATCTCCTTTCTGCCGGGACCTTTTGAAAAGAACAATTTAAAAAATGTATTTATTAATTTTTCCCCCTCTCTTTAAATGCAGATTGTGGTCTGCAGAAGAAAAAGTTGTTGGTCAATCTTTTGTTTTGTATGGTTGTGGGTTCTGAAACTGTAGCATCTTTCAGTGGTTCAAGGGGTCCACCAGCACTGTAAAGGTAATTGCGATAAAAAAAATGGCCTGTTTTTGCCTTATAGGAAGAAAAGTAACACTTAATATGCTCCTAACAAAATGTTGAGGGGGGGGGGGGGGGGGGGGGAACGGCTAAAATGACCTTTCACATGGATGAGGGCTTCCACTTTATGGGAAAATCATAATGGATCAGGTTCACCCCTTTAAATCGGCTTCTTTTTTTTTTTCCCCAGGGGGCGTTGGGACGGCAGCAGTCCAGCTCTGTAAAACCGTGGAGAACGTGACCATATTTGGGACGGCGTCGGCATCCAAGCATGAAACCCTGAAGGAGAATGGGGTCTCCCACCCCATTGACTACAGGACAACTGATTATGTCGACGAGCTTAAGAAAATCTCCCCCAAAGGTACCGTTGTCTACAGAGCATGGTGGTGTCCTTGCAAAAAAAAAGAGCCCAGTCATGATACGTTCAATTGACCATGTTTGAGTGCTGGAGGACCACAGCCCCTCTGCTGTTGTGACCTCTCCTTGGCGTGATTGTGCCATGACTGGTGGAACGGAAGAGGTCTCTTCCAGCCACATCACGTTCAGAGCTTCACAGGGATGCCTAAGGCTATTTCCACTAGACCACCAACAGTAAGCACGTGACATAGCCCTACATCATGGGACCCCTTGAAGTGCTAGACTTCATGATGTGGTGGCTGTCATGGAACACCTGAAGAATTAATATGACTTCAGCTATGTTTAGAACAGCAAACTCTATGCCGGGTATGAAATGGCCAGTTCAGGTCACCTGCCGGCTAAGATGACCAACAACCTCCCAGTTGTGGCCATGGATGGTGTGATATGACATTGTTGTCCTCAATAGGTTTTACTTCTATTTCAGGTGTTGATGTTGTCCTGGACCCCTTGGGCGGGTCAGACACTTGCAAAGCATTCAACTTGTTGAAGCCTATGGGGAAACTGGTGATCTATGGTGAGTACCGCAGCTGGGCACAGGTATCTGGCCCAGATGGTAGATGTGGCAGATGTTGTTGTGGGACATGCAACTGCATGAAGCAGGAGAAGCGGCCGTTGGCTTAACTAGGCGGCGTGCCAAAATGGGGCAGGGCTATTGCCCTATTTCACTCATGGGGCGCATGACCGCAATGTCTGCTACATCTGTAGTGTTTGCAAAACTTCTCTGGAGTGGCCCACCACCACCTGGCCAACGCTGTCCCTCAACATGGTGACTATCTGATGATCCTGTTGAAAAAAAAACGAGTATCTTCTCCGGAAGACTTAATTCCAGCATATCGGCCACTTTGGTTTGTTTGTTCTGTATGGTGATCATGTAGCCATAATTGGAGAACTGTATTTTGTCACTAGTCTCATTTTGCGTACTGACCCTTATCACAAAGACGAGGATTGTGTAAACAAACTCCATCGTTTTTTGTTTACCCTGAAAGTAAAGTTTATACTTTATTAGATGCATATTTTTTTTTTGTCCTGTTTTTTTAAGGAGTTGGTTGACTACAATTTGACTACAATGAACGTATTAAATTGTTAGAAGTAATATGGTGGTTCTGCTTTGACCAAGTTCTTGCTGAGGCTGGAGTTGAACTCGTGCCCAGCCTCCCAACATGCATGCCACGCCTCTCCCTTCGAAAAAGATGCCTGCTACATACTTGATCATGGCTACACAATATCCATTGTGGAATGGACACAGGCATTTTTTTTTTTTTTTGCTCTGAGAATGGGACGTTTTGTTCAAAGCCTGGGGGTTGAAGGCTGGTGGTGGGAGGGGGGAGAGCCTTGTAAGAAGTTTCCTTGGCCCTCACTGACCACAAGACCGTGTCTGTTCTATACCCAAGCACAGGGCACGTGCTACATGAACAGTAGATATGCCATAGTGGATCTTGACTCAAGGCACGAAGGCTGGTAGTCCATCAGCAACAGGTAGCATATCGTGCCCTTCATTCTGGCAGCAATTACCCTTGACCCACATACACTACATCATGCTTCAACAGATCCCTGCTGTAGACGCTACGCAGAGTACATGGAGTATGCTTCCCAGAGGCCATTGCTTTAGACTAAGTGACAAGTGTGCTCATTTACTTGTTACTACTGTACCTAGAAACCTTAACCACTGAAATGACGTGGGTAATGGACAGGGATTAGGGACATTTTAATAGTGCGGTTCCACTCCCGAACCCACCCTTTCTCCCCCCCCCGATCTAATTCTGGGAACTAGCCCCAAAAAGTTATTGGAATTGCTGCTTTTAAGGGTGAGGGCGTCTAAGGAAGCCAGTTGTATGAAGTTTAAACCCTTGACCGACCCGGTCTAGAACATCTTCTCGACATGCAACTGTCACTTTACAATCCCCAGGAAGTTTCCGATTTGTACAGCTTTCTTCTTCCCCCGTTTTGTAGGATCTGCTAATCTGTTGACTGGACAGAAGAAGAACCTCATGGCTTTGGCCAAGACCTGGTGGAACCAGTTCAGCATCAACGCCATGCAGCTCCTCCACTCCAACAAGGCAGTGTGTGGCTTCCACCTGGGACACCTGGATGAAGAGCTAGAGCTGGTTGGAGGAGTGGTGAGCAGGCTGCTTGACCTCTACAAGCAGGGCAAGATCAAGCCCAAAGTGGACACTGTGTTTCCTTTTGAGCAGGTAGGTTGGCTTACGGAAGGGGTGGGCAGGGAGTTGGCCTTTCCTCCCTAATCGGTCAATGTCTGGTAAGACCTCCCAACTGAATCCATAACTTATTTCTTGCTATTGCCTAGCTTAAAACACACTTTCGAACCCTACAGCTCTCTCCACGTGTACTTGTAACACTTCAGATACAGAGTACACCGCGCGTGTGCAATAGGATGAGATGGTCCAGATGCAAAGACCTGACCAATGGTATAGCAAGGATTTCTGCTAACCATGTGGTTCTTGGAAGTTCCAGGGATGCCATGTGTTGTGTATGTACCCAAGTGAAGGTTTTAATTGTTTTTATGGGTTCAAACTACCTCTGAGGCTGCCGTGTAGAGTGGAAACAAGACGCCCCAAAGCAGATATTCATACAAGTCAAATGTGGTCTGTTATTCCACACTGTGGGAGAGTCTGATTAAAGCCAACATCCACACTACGGTCAATCTGTACCTCCTACAGCAAATACCCTTCAGCCACTGAACTGCCCCATGTCTTGATTAGAGGAAGTTGGATTTCCCCAGCCACAAAGGAAAGGGTCCTTTACAGTAAGGGCAGTTACGCTGTGGAATTCATTACCCATGGAGACTGTGATGGCAGATACAGGAGATATTGTTAAAAAGAAAAAAAGTTGGACATTTTTGGAAAGGTATACAGGGGTATACCAAATAAGTAAACATGGGAAGGACGCTGATCCAGGGAGAAATTTGATTACTGGGGTCAGGAAGGAATTAATTTTTCCCCTTATGAGATCATTGGATGTGTCACTGGGGTTTTGTGTTTGCTTCCTCTGGATCAACAGCTGTAAATATAAGATGGATCTCAGCCGAGTTAATTTTAAGATAGGTTGAACTTAATGGATATGGTTTATTTTATTTTCTCATCCTCATCTTGTATGGAAGTACACCTAAATATTTTATTGGGCTTCGAACCCTACTTAAAAGAGCAGTTCCCTCCTAGGGGCGAAGTGTACTAATGGCAGTGACATGGTTAACGGGTCAGTCTCTCCTAGGGGCAAAGTGTACTAATGGCAGTGACATGGTTAAAGGATCAGTCTCTCCTAGGGGCAAAGTTTACTAATGGCAGTGACATGGTTAAGGGGTCAGTCCCTCCTAGGGGCAAAGTGTACTAATGGCAGTGACATGGTTAAGAGGTCAGTCCATCCTAGGGGCAAAGTGTACTAATGGCAGTGACATGCTAAGGGGTCAGTCTCTCCTAGGGGCAAAGTGTACTAATGGCAGTGACATGCTAAGGGGTCAGCCCCTTTTAGATTTTACCCAAATCCTACACATAACATTTTGTTAAATCCCTTTTTAAAATCTGTATGGAAGCATAGTAAACTGAGACGGAGGGAAAAACGTCTCGTCGCCCCTTTTGTCTGCTTGCCTGTGAATGCGTGTTGAAACTGTGACCAGACCCCCTCTCCCCTTAGCCCGTCCTCTCCTCAGAGAACCAAGATAAGGGCAAAACACATGACTGACCCTTCCCCATTCTAAGACGACCCCCCCCACCCCCCCTAAAATGCAATGTCTAATTGTACAAGCAGCCAAATCCTTTTGCTGTTGGCCATACTTGGATTTAGTCTTTGTTAAGGAAGCCATTTTGTTTACGGAAGCCATTTTGTTTACAAACATTGTATTTTTTTCCTGGCTACACGTGCTTGTGCCTTTAACGTGTGTTGCATTGTCTTGTGAGTCACGGAGCAGCAGACGGACGCTGTAAATCCTGCCTTACGAGAAGCAGCAGATAATGTGACCGCCTCTTTTTTTCTTTTTTTTTTTATGAGCCGAGTATGTTCTGTGCTGCTCCTCTCCTCCAGTCGTAATATGGCTGGCGCCTGACATTCGTATCCGAAACGACAACCTGCTTTGGAGATTTGTTTGACTTGGCAAGGCTAGCGGACGCGGTTTAGAAGCTCTTCAGCCTGTGAGATGCCTGCTGGGGTTTTTTTTAATTTTTTAAATAGAACATTTACAGACCAAAAGAGTAAATTAAAAAAAAATAAAAAAACCCACGTAATGAGCACAATTGCATGTCTCGGACAGGTCTGCTGCCCTTCCCCCCATTATCTCTTGGCATGCAATGTTTCAACTGCAGCAAGGGATTCTGGGTAATGACATGAGAATGAGCAGCTTCTTTTTAAATCTTAAAATCCAGACATTTGAATGGGCTGGAAAGGTGGTCTTCCAGCGTTTTTTATTTTTTTTTTTTTAAACAGGGTCTCCTTGACCATGATTTGCAGACTTTAAAGGTTTTACCTGAAGGATTGAACAGTGATCCATACTTATGAGAAGAAGAAAATAATATGGTAATGAACTAAACCATTAGACACGTTGGCTTTGTTTATTTGAAGTAGTGCTGCTTTGTTAAAATGGCCCTCGGTACTTTGCTAGCTTTCTGAAGCCCAGCGTTTCCTTGAACTTTCCACAATGTTGGAGTCTTCCTTTTGACTTCATGTTTTGACCCCGCCATTTTGTTTTACCTGGATGGGAAGCTGAACTTCATTGGTTTCCACTCCAGGCACCCCACTCAAGGTGCTGCCAGTAGCAACCCCTCCAGGACAAACCAAATGGTGATTTCACTCACCAATACCACAACACTGCCCGGGGCTTCCCATTAACCCCAAGTGAAGATTTAATTACTGGCAGCGCCTTTCCTGGTGAGTCTCTGGAACCAAGGGGGGGCGCCATGAGCGGACATGAATGTGGTTTAACTTCTGGGGGACCCCCTGCTTCCCATCTGTAAACAAAAGGGGATGGTAAGAATCTGTAGCGTGGTACAATGGGGTAGAGTACAAATGAGGACTGACCTGCACAAGCAGATACAAAGGAAGTTATGAGAGCTTACTCTAGGAATGAGGGACAATGTTGAAACAAGACGGTAAAGTGGCTGCTCGTTGTGGGATGGAGTATGGTCCAGCTGATCCCATTAAGGTTTGAGGACGGAGATGTTGCATAGGGTGGAGATTTGGCCCAGTTCTGTTATTTCTGAGCAGGTGGGGCCGCCGCCTTGAGACACCAAGCTAGAATCCTGGGCAGGTGGGGCCGCCTTGAGACACCAAGCTAGAATCCCAAGTCCTGTGAAGCACCTGATGTAGACCAATCCACTTTGCAACCATCTACTTCAATGGTTACACAGTGGATGAGGTAGGTCAATAGACATTGTCCGTAAGTTGAACTCTGTTAACTTTAGCCAGACGCTCATCCTATTTGTATTTACAATATATTAAGATGCCTACCCTACACTAATGCCCCTTTCTGTGTCCTCTTTCAGGTGGGCGACGCCATGAGGCAGATGCAAGAGAAGAAAAATGTCGGCAAGGTCATTCTGGTTCCCGACGGGCCCAAGAAAGAGGAGAATTAAAGGGCCTCGACTGCAGAAACCAGACAAAGGGAGGGGTGGGAGAGTCCTCCAAGTTGTGAAATCAGTTTGTCCTACTAATGTGTATGTGTGTAATGTTTTTGTGGGGGGTTTGGACGTGGGGATAAAAGGGCAGACTTCTACTTGACCATAATGCCAACCGTTTCAGTCGCGTACGCTGGGGATACATTTACATCTCCGTGTTTGGGTTTACGACCGCATGAGATTTAGCAAAGAGGATCCCCCTTATTTTTTTTTTAAATAATGGGGTTTGTTCTTTGATTTAATCCAATGCTGTTCGCTGTGTTTCTCCCCCCCGCCCCCTCGTGGTTCCCAGCGGTATTGACACCGTGACCTTTCCTATTGTGTCAACCTTATCTCGGGAGATGACAATTGAATATTTTTGTCTTATACTGCCAATTTTTTGATATTTCTGAGACTGTGTCCGTCCTGCACTCACTTTGTATACGAGGAGCTTAGGGTTCCAACGGTCCCTGGTCACCGACCATCCGGTTTCATTCAACGACATTTCTGGCTCTTCATATAATGACCACTCCATCTCACCCGCCCCACCACTAACAGTAGCCGTAGCTAACTTGGACCATAGAGTAGTCTCCGGGCCTAGCATACATGCATCCGACCTAAACATGACACTGAGGCCTTATGCTCACCTCCCCATGTTGTGCTCTGGAAATTGATTTCTGAATGTAATTAAACATACAAGGGAGATGTTTACTGTCCTGCTACTCCCTAGCAGGTCTGTCTGGTGGATACAAATATTGATTCTACAATGCTGCTGTTCTGACACCTACTGTAATTAAAGGGACCAGAATAAACAAGATGGCTGATCACAATAAATGTTTGCTTTTCGGAGACTTTTGGCAGTAAGCGGTGCACTAATTTGGACTCATGGCTCAGAGGGCCGTTCTATAACGGTAACATAACTCGTGCAAGTGCAGTGGTCAACCTCGTTTGCATTAACCTAGTTGGTTTCCCCAGCTGGTTCTGACAAGCTGCACATAGCCTTGAATTGTTTATATCTATGGTATGAACATCCACGGAAGACTTGGGGGCCCACTGTTTAGCTCAGAAATGCAACTGGTGAAAGCCAAAGGGGTCTAGGTTATTGATCCGTCTTCTGGCTGCAAAATTGGGGGCCCAAAAAAGGCACCAGTCTAAAGGAATAATTTCCCGTCTAAATCAATGGGAATTCCTCGTACAATACATTTGCGGCCCTGTTCTGCAGCCGGGAGAACTTATTACATGACTGGTCACAACATGGACATCTTAACGTTCATGTTCTTGACCAATTCTTGGTTCTCGGGTTGGATCGTCCATAACATTGCAGAATAGCTCAATCCAAATTGATTGAACCAAGAATTTAATCTGCCTTTTTATATGGGATTTTTGCCGAAGGCCCTAAATAGGTTTAACTGTACTGCAACCCTTCGGCAATCAGAGCGATGTATAGTAGGATAGCCAGCATCTTAAAAAAAAAAACATGTCCAGGTGAAACCAGTATGTTGGTTGGTCCATTGATGGCATAAACCAGTGGTTCCCAACTCTAGTCAAGAACCCCCCAACAGGTCAAGTTTAAAGATGCCTGTGCTTCAGGCAAAAAGGATTGCGCCACCTGTGTTTAAGCAGGGATACCCATAACCTGAGCTTTTGGGGGGGTTCTTGAGGACTGTAGTTGGCAACCACTGGTCTGAACCATGTATTCGGCTTCCAACTTGAGTGGACTGGTGGACCTCCAGAGTTGTACTGCATGTAGTCAGTTGGCCAATAAAGGGACATTTCCCCCTTGATCTGAAATGCCCTTGTTGTGAACCCAATACGTTAAATACTGGAAGTGCCATATCTGACTCGTGATAAGATGCCCACACGCAAACGAGAGTTGTGCCACGCACCCTATATTAGTGGAATGGCTGAGAGGTGGGTTCCTGGAATTTTGGGGACATTCTGTTCTGAAGCATTGTCTTGTGTAGCTTTAATGTATCTACAGTAGGTCTTACACTTTATTTTTGGAGCACAGTAAATGGCAGGGTCACTAATGTCCTTGGTGCCAACGCATGTTGTCCTCACTGCTCCGATGTCTGCTCTTGGGTAACTAGTGAGAGGAATCGGCTGTAGTGTTCCCAGTGTACTCCACTTGTGTATAAAGTGTCAATCCAGCCTTGCAGTATCTTCTGTCATGAACTTCTCCTACTACCTTGTTTAGTGTACGAAATGTTGGGTTAGGACTCCTAGAATATCACCTATAGGGTGCCTTATTGTCTCAGAAGCACAGCCTTTAACACTTGCTGCCAACAAGATTGATCCCACAGTTGCTTGACCAAGCTCTACGATCAGACAAAATCAGGTTGTCCTCAGTCTTTTTTAGAGGGGGGCCTTACAAATACTAGCCTATTAAATGTTCCTCACATTGCCAATACAGAAATAGACTTGAAGGCATGTTCTAGTGTTTCTGCTATACCTCAATCTGCCTAATGACTCAGACCAAGCACTTAATCTTGACCCACCCCTCTACGTTGCTACCATAACTTGGCATCGACAATTTTTTTTAATGGGCTGTTTCCGCACCTGCCTTTCCAAGCTGTAGGTACGTTAAGAGTTGGATTAAGGTCCACACGTGTTCGGAAATGCCAAGACGCTAAAATCTGGCGGTGGGGTTTAGAGTCTTCACATTCGAACCAAGGTCTAAAACTCCCAGAATCCATACAGGTTGCTGTTAAGAACTGAACCCAACAGTGGTGTCAACTGACGGATATTCTAGGCCACAACCGCTCTATTCCTACATGGGCTGCCTCGATGCTAGATTTGCCTCGAACACCCCCTTCCAGGCATAATAACAGGCAACTTTCCAATGAAAACCTTAACTTCTGTTGACACGCCAAGAAAGACCATGCCACCAATGCATTGAATATCCTTGCTGGTCCATGCTCCCGACTTGCACACCTTGTGTAGAATACCTGACCCTATTAATTTTTAGTTATGCCTGCCGCCCCCCACCCTGCCAGAAACTTTAGTACCGCAAAATCCACAGGCACTTTCATTGTAATTACACCCTGCCAATATTTACTGCTTTATATAACTACTTGTGGTCAGAGGAAATGCAGGAACGGTCTTCTAGCACTTACCACCGCTCTGCACTTGGACACTAGGCGTCTATAATATTTAGTATTTTTTTTTTTTTTTTTAAACCATTCAGTATTTGTGGGGCAATTGGCCAAAACTCAATGATTATGGTAAAAGGTTTGCTTTAAAGTTTTGCGGGCCGCTGGCCAGTTATAATGCCACTGGGCTGATCTAAGGGTGATTTTAGATGCCTCAAGACCTGGCTTGTGCCACACACAAAAAAAAAATTCACTTGCACAATAAGTGTTATTTGCATAGCTACCTTTTTGTCCCAGAAGACTAGCTTTTCTGCATCTTCTGATGTCCTTTAACTTTAGCGTGTTGCCAACACTCCTGGTATCAAAACATTCACAGGAGATCTTCGTAGGAACATCTCATTTGAAACCTCTCGTACCTCTTCGTGTTTGTACTCTACAATGTTTCGCAAGCCATGCACACTATTAAATGTAAAAAGAACAGTGTGTCCATCGAGATACAGTGCGAGACAAAGTTTTGTTTTTGTGTTGACGTTAAATCCTTATGTGCTCACTGCCACTTGAACTCTCCAGGGGGCAGGTTCTAGGTCGTGATGACCTGTGGGGAGCTGCTTGGGACAGCACGTGATGGTCACTGGGATGGCACCATGTTCCCTAAGGGAGTGATGGGATGTCCCGTACTCGGTTGCAACATTTTAATGGCTTCAGTGGAGGGCACTGAATGCATTGTTGGCGCCCAAGTGGTTATGCGTTGGGTATATCTAGCATTGAGTATGGCTACATATTTAAAATCTGTAGTACAGTATGACCAAGTTGGGTGTGACCCACCCACTTTCCACTGATGGTTAATGAAGGTGGTCTTGATGCATTGCTTTGCCCAGCATGAGGTTGTGTTGCTCTCCTGGCACCAAAGATGATGGGCACTTCTGATGAGGTTCATAGAACATACTGAGTGATACAAACCTTTTACATGTGGGGGATAAACCACAAAAGGATTAAAATCGTAATTCCTACCAGCAAAGGCCCACTTATACTGTGTACAGTTCTTTCTTGAGTCCTTGGCCAATATGAAGACCTTCCACTGCATTAAAACTCCACACCAAGCGTTACATGGTCCAGGTATGCGAGTGTACACTGCAGGATCGCCAGTCTTGGTGTGCTTGGGTGCCCTTTTACATGAAGTCTCTAAGCTACGGTGCTATTTAAACTCCTACAACCTGTTTATCAGGGCAGTCCTAGACTAGCCCTTCTGTCCATCAGAAGTGGAAGTTCTGCTCCCCATAGCCAAACTGCAACACTTAATATATAATATACCCCTTTTTTTGTTGTTTTTGGTTTAGAAGTGTATTTGTTGGCTAAAGTCCCAGATACTGGGTTAGGATGGATACAAGGTGGGCATGGGTTGGGCCTACTGTTCTGAACAAGGATCTATCCCAGAATCCTTTGGGTCAACAAAACGGAATCCACTTTGTCTGGACTTCGGGCCACCCTAACCTAGTGACCATGGTCCAGATGACACAGTGCAGCCTGTAATTATTGGCATCCCAGGACTGCAGATGACAGAGGGGAGGGGGGGGGGGCGCGGAGAGGGCAAGAGGTGATTGGCCTGTACTGGAAGGGTGTACGTGGTTATGACCAGTGCGGATGCATTCTGGGACATGTAGTCCCTTTTACGTAGGTTAGTGAAAATAGAGGGCAAGAGACGTGCTGCAGTTGGAATCAGTGTGAAGTCCCTATTCTGTGAAGACCTAAATGTGAATGGCGTTTTGACACCTCGTAGCATTAGATCACTGCCCTGGGAAAGCTTGCATGCAGTGAGTGCCTTGTTACATATACTTTTAACGAACAAAAAAAAACCAGATTAATTAGACCACCTTTTTTAGATATAGTCTTAGTAGTTTACTTCCCTCCTTGCACCTGCTGTATATAATCACAGAACAGATCCAAAAGATCCCCCCACATAAGTGCACTCAATGCTAGGAAGAATTGTCCGACGACAGGAACGCTAAGTTAGTCTAGTGCAGGGGTCTCCAAACTCTGGTCCTCAAGAGCTGCCGACAGGACGGCTTTTCAGCACAGGTGGCTCGGTCAAAGACGGAGCCACGGATTGAGCCACCTGTGCCGAAACAGGGATATCCATAGTAGCCGGCCTGTTGGCGGCTCTCGGGGACCCGAGTTTGGAGAGACCCCCTGATCTAGTGACAAATAGGCTCAGAATATTTCAAACCAAAAAAAAAAAAAAATCATTTTTATTACATCAAAGTGTATAACTAAACACAATGTAAAAATCTATAAGAATTCCCCATAGTGGAGTGGACAGTTGTAACCCCTGGATTAAGACTTGCTAGCATTCAGTGCAATGATGTTCTGCATATACTTTAACCCTTTATTATGCCAAAAGGATTAGCCGTGCAAAACTGTGTGTTGCCTCCGGCACCAAAGGGGTTTACAATTTATTTTAGCGACGTCTTGGGTGAAATTTTCCCTCTTCCCTTGCGTAAGATCAAGCTGTGAAATAGTTCCGCGGGATGTAACCCCGATGGCCGCCAAAGGGGCTGGCGTCGGCATCCATTGCTGTCCTTGGGCAGACGCAGGGTTGATAGGCCCGACCTGTAGGCTTTACTCTCGGTGTACGCGGCGAGCGAGACGTTTGCCATTTTAAAAAAAAAATTCGGTGCCAAAAAGTTCAATACTTTCACGTAATGGGTAAAAGACGATGAAAATCCATTCTGTTTGTGGGACTTCACAAGCGCATCATTACAATGTAAAAAACCGGCATTCCGTTTCCCAAATGCACCCCAAAAAAATTGAATTACTTCACTAATTGTTAATGTAACGAACTAATGTTCCATTTGGCCCAGTAAAGGGGAATCTTCTGGAACCGTGAAGCCTGTCCATCAGCGTTTCCTTTGTGCGTATTACAACACTCGGTCAGACGCTATTTCCGTTGGTTTGAAGGGTTGCCCCGAAGTAGCGGTAATGGTGTTTAGGGGTACTGTGTGGATTATGGCTGTCCTGCTTATTTTTTTGAGGGTCAAACTTCACCCACCGCCCAAGGTGCCTGCCATCAGCCTTACCCAGGCCGTTGGGTGTAGAATGGGTTCAATGATTGGTCATCACTGACGTTTGGTTTTGAAGACACCGGTACTCTGTCCTTTTGGGTGAAATTAACCCAATTTTATATTTTGGTTTTCTGCATACAAAAGGTATTTGACTTTTTAGCACTGCCACCTCCTAATCTCCGATGCCTTCACTGCTATGGTCCAGCTGGACAAGACTCCATTTTGTTCTCTGAGGCTATTTGACCGATGCAACAATGTGCGAGTATTAAACGTATTGATTTGTTTGTCCTTTCCACTGGCGACCAAGTTCACTCCGTCCACAATAGAATAGCATATCTGTTTAAGTTAATGGAATTGTTCTGCCTCCGAGTTTTTACTTGGGTAGACTAAATGCCTGTAATGGTCGCCGGGTCTTGTGTCCTCGACAGGCCCGTCCGGTGGCTGAAGGGTTAATTATTGCACATGCTGGTTGCCTGGCAAACTGATCCTTGGACTACGACGACATTCCACTTTTTTTTGTATGATGCAACTTTATCGACAATCTGTGCACTCGACTGTCGCAATTTTTATACCTCCTATCGGTCTTGTGTGAAGGTGTAATGAACACCGTAGACTAGTAAAGTCGGCTTTATCGTGTCTAACAGCAGGGAGCCTTAAACTGTCAACTCTGCACCAAGTGCCCTACACAAACTCAGTTGGCTACATAGGTGTATCTCTGATGTGCATTTTCGATGGGCTGGGAATATACTGGCCCTTAATTTAGTAGAATGCCCGACAACCCACTCTTAAAGTGTTTTCCCCTGGACCTTTACAGCAAAGTATGTGGAAGTCTCCGATTTTGTATAGTGAATAAACTTCTAAGACGATGTTTCTCAACCATCTCCTCATTGAACCCCCCCCAACCAGACCACATTAACCATCGACTTACAGAGCACACATATACACTTGTATGCGGACACTCGTTTATTCCCCAAACTTGGTCTGAGTGGGCTTCCCTAAGGCTTGTATGGATCAGGCCATTGGCTTTCTGCTATGGGCGTCAAAGCCACCCAACGTTACTGCCCACACGTTGGCCATAGCTGGGGTCTTGTCTTCAATACACTTATCTATCATCGGCAAAGTTATTTCAATCGCTGCTGTGGCCCTACCAGCTAAAGTACTCAATCTAGACCCACAACACCCAAATCTACTCCTTCCCCCAACCTCTGGTGTGCAGATCACCCAGCTCTTGGGAAGGCGGAAAACCTTCCTCCATATTTGTATTGTGGAACTCTTTGACACCAGTCTCCTTCTGAGCAACCCATTTTACCGCATACCAACACATTGAGGTCTCGTGTGTCGAAAGTCCCTTTGCTCGATGGTCTTGGCAGAGATGGGCGCGCCATTGGGGAGATGGGTGGAAAACGGTTTAATAGTCTGCATTTGGTTTGAATGGTTTTTGAGGTAGGCACGTACGCTCATAAATCAAAAGCTCAAATCTTAATGGCAAGAGACAGTTGTCGTCTTCTTTGGTTTTGATGAGGTTGTGTCATTGGCAGGCTGAAGCACATTGAGATTCTTTGCTGGTCCTTCTGGCTTCCACTTCTTGCATCGCCCCAAACCAGTTTTGCCACCTTCTGTTTTCTAACTCATCAGTTCTGGGTTGTTCTAGGAGAAGTCGCAGCCAAGAGGGTTGGTGGTGAATCTCTATGCAGCCTTTCAACAACGCCACGGATCGATTGAGTCTTAATGAGACCTTTACCGATGGTTTTTATGGAGGCCAGTTACCGCGCCTCCATTTTTATGTAGTTCGAAATCTTCTTTTTTTTTAAAGGTTTTCAAAAGGACCAATTACCACAAACTAAAAATGGAGACTATCTGATACCCATTTCATCCTTGACATATGGATCATCTATGTTTACATAAGCGAGAGACACACACATTTAATTCTGCCTATATTGGAGAGGCTTGCAACGCATCCTCTCCAGCACAGACGGAGTTAATACTAACCAAATGAACGCCATCTTTTTATTTTTCCCTGGCCGGACGTCATTTCTGGAGTGTGTTTTTTTTTTTAAAAACAAGGATTCCCTGCTTTTGTAAGTGTAATAAAGTTGAACATTTTGTGCCAATGCTGTTTACATGGAACTGAAGTGTAACGCTTTTATGCCTAATGTTGCCAGATGCCTTACGTGTTTCAAATGTTAATTAAAAGCATAACAAAACAAAAACCTGCTCGGGGTGTGTGGTTATTGGGGACTCGAGGCAAATCCATATGCCAGTGTCCCGTCTTCCCAGGGCCCAGGCCTGCAGTCCTAAAGTTGTTGACTGGTGCGGAATGGCCAAAAGGTTGTGCACGTTGGTTGGTGAACATGGCAAAGGAAGGAGCCAAGCAGGTCAACCAGAAGTCGGGCCTCTCCCGGGATCGGCCGGCTGCATCCTTCTCTGCCACCGGACCAGTTGTCCCATATCCTCCGATTGTGCCCATTTAGTAGGTACTATACTTCCCCCTCCTCCCCTTCCCCCCAAAAAATGTATGCCCTGTACTTGTCAAAACACATCTGAGCCAAAGAGTCTTCTATTGGCTAAAGGTCGGAACCTTCGGCTAATAGCTTGAAGATCAATGGCTGATTTGACATAGAAATCGAGAGATTATCACTAATTTTCATGCATAGAAGAATATACAAATCCCAGAAATACACAGGTTTTATCAGTAAAACGGTCTAAGCATATAATATATTGCTAGGGTCCCCGATTTTTAAGCCGGGACCGTCCCGAAATTATCATTAAGTGTCCCGACAATTTTCTCCATTTTGGAATGTCCTGGTTTTTAAGCTTTCGTCCCTGTTTTGGAGACTCCTTTTTTTTATTTATTTTTTTATACAAATATGGTGATCGATCATATCAAAGAATAAACCATTTTCTTTTAAAATAAATATATTGGTAAACTCAAACTGATTTTTTATTTTTTATTTTTTTTATTAATCGAACTCCAACCGTCCATTTTGCCGCACGAGTTCGTGTTTGTAAGGGAACGGAAATAAATCTATACGGCGTACATGACGACGCTATTGGACAAAATACCGTTGGAATAATTATTTTTTACATGATGTCATTTGTCTGCTAAATCCTTTTTGTAATGTGTCCCGCTTTCTACTTTTTTAAGATCTGGTTTCACCCCCCCCTCCCCCTCCTGCACTACCGTGTTGCTGTTGACGGGTAGCCATTTTCCTGGTTACCTCAGACGGCTGCGTGTCTGTTTATGCCCTCGTGTTACTCTGACTGGCTCTCGCTCTGCTTCCTGGGTCAGAGGTCAGAGTGGTGACATCACATGACAGTGGCATTTCTCCCCCCCCGTCCCCCCCGATGATGTAGATGTCCAAATATGGGGTTGTACCTCATGGCGGGGGCCCTATATAACCATATTCGGTCATATACATCCTCGGGGTGTGTGTGGGAAGCTAGTGGTGTTTGTGGGGTGGCGGAAGGTATGTTTTTAAGTAAAAGACGAGGGGTGAATATGGTGTTTATAATTAAGAAAGTAGATGTGCGAGAGTTGGGAAGATACATGTGGAGTGTGCAGGGCCGCGGACGGCTTTCCCAGGGCCCAGGACTACAGTTTCCACCGACCCCCAGTGTCGGTGGCTGTGTGAGACCTCCCTCTCCATCTCTCACTCGCCTCTCTCTACCCCACCTCCCCGGCTCAAGCTTGCCTGTGCTGTCTTCCATGGTCAAATAAGGGGCTTCAACAGCTCGGTTTCCCTCCCATCCAGACTGTAATTATTACATTCCTCTCGCTCTCCTTACCTGGAGGACTCCGGGACGGCGCCGAACAGCCTGCCCAACTTCCAGCGCAGGGGCGGGGCCACAGAGAGAGAGACACACACACACACACACAGAGAGGCACACACACACACACACAGAGAGGCACACACACAGAGAGGTACACACACACACAGAGAGGCACACACACACACACACAGAGACACACACACACAGAGACACACAAACACAGAGACACACACACACAGAGAGGCACACACACACACACACAGAGACAAACACATACACACACACACAGACACACAGAGAGACACACAGAGAGAGACACACACACACACAGAGAGAGACACACACACACAGAGACGCACACACACACAGAGAGGCACACACACACAGAGGCACACACACACACACACACACACACAGAGGCACACACACACAGAGAGGCACACACACACACACACACACAGAGACACACACACACACACAGAGGCACACACACACAGAGACACACACACAGACCCACACAGAGGGAGACACAGAGACACACACACACACACAGAGACACACACACACAGACACACACACACACACACACAGACACACACACAAACACAGAGACACACACACAAACACAGAGACACACACAGACACAGAGACACACACAGACACACAGACACACACAGAGACACACACACACACACAGAGAGAGGCACACACACACACACACACACACACACACACACACACACACACACACAGAGACACACACACACACACACACACACACACACAGAGACACACACACACACACAGAGAGAGACACACAGAGAGACACACATAGAGGCCCACACAGACACACATACAGAGAGAAAGACACACAGACACAGACAGAGGCGCACACACACAGACACACACACACACACACACACACAGACACACAGAGAGAGACACAGACACAGAGGCACACACACAGACACACACAAACACTATTTTCATATATTTTATTAGACAAACTTTACAGACGCATTTAATAAATTTTGTAGCAAGCTGCTTGCGTTTAATATACAGCAGATTTGTTTAACATCGGGGTATAAATCTCTCATCTATAAATGAATTGAGACCGTCAAAATGTACATGTTTCATTCTATTCTAATGTCGCACAAAGCAAACCCCATTTAACTCCCATTCTCCTGCAGCATTGACCTTTTCAAGGGCCTAGCTCGGGACCGCCATCAGGGGGCCAGTACCGGGACAGCTACCCTGGGCCTGGTGGCTGAAGGGGCCCCCACCCGGCCAAACCCACAAGTTGGGCCCAACCAGAAGACGGTTGCGATTTCCGGGATTGCCCGAGCATTCCTGGGGCCTTCCTCTGCCGTTCCCACCGTAGAAACGGGTTGGGCCCAAGTGGGAAACAGGTGGGCCCTCTCCCCACCGCTCGACAGGCTCCCCGATCGCCCCTACCCTCCCACTCTATGACCTTGTTGAGCGTCCCTCCACCCCTGGAGAAGCTCTCGGCACACAACCCCTCTCCAACCTTCATTAAGATGGGGCCCTGGGGTTACATTTTGTGTCCCGGGTGCATACAAGCTGGTGGCGAGGCCTACTCTGGCTTCAAGGTGTAACAAAGGGAATATACTTGAATGCAAGGTAAGTCGTGGAAAGATCCATGAATTTCTAATGAGGGAAGCATATTATGTGTAGAGCGGTATTGTCTGTGGGGTCAAACTCAGTACCGGGGTTCTAGGAAGTACAAGGTGTATTAGTAATATGGCTAAAGGTCCAGCGTCTCTCAGGACAAGGTTACATATACACAGGGGACCTGCTTTGTGTTGTGCTCATGGCAAGTTAATGACCCAAACTAAAGTAGTCTAAATCTGAGGGGGCAATGTGCTACCTCAAGCTTTGGGGACCCCACTAACGAAGAGGTGTTTCATTTATTTATTTTTTAAACTTTTACGAGTGCTTGCCAAGAAAGGGAAAAAAAAAAACCAATGATGGCTGCCGGGTCAACCAATCGGAAGCTGCGATGTCATCTCACAGCTTCTAGAGTGAGGCTGACCTCCCCAGTGGCCATGTTGTTTTCTTCCAGACACGAATATAATCAAACTTTGATTAACGGTGAATTAAACCTTAAATTTGGTCCACATTCTGCCCCCCCCCCCCCCCCCAAAAAATAAAAATAAAAATATAGCCGCCAGGATCATCAATAGGAAGCATTTTCTGGTGACATCACAACTTCTTGTTTGCCCCAGCGTGGGAGGAAGGACGAAGCCGACGGCCATTTTGATTAGCCGAAAGGAAGCAAGGATCATGGCACATTAAAAGGTAGATTTCTCAGGAGCTTGAGGGTGGATCTTCATCTTTGAAAACAAAGCAATATTGGACCAAACCAGGTTGACGTGTTCCAAATAATTCTCTTTAACGTCAAAAAAGCAATTTTTTGGATCCAGATACACTGGGGGATTTGTTTAGCTATCATTGGAAGTTATTTTCCAACTTCATCACGTGGGAAAAACGTAAGCTGAACCAGTGGGGGGGAAAAAAAACGTTTGCTCCCGATTTTATCAAGGGGAAAACCTTTTTGATAAATATGGTGGCCTTTGTTTACCCTGGTTTTCCCACCCGGGAGACCTTACTATGAAGATTCTGTAAATACAAGATAGCGTCTGGATCTACGGTGATGACACTAGATTGTATTTCTGAATCGTTCCAACTGGTATCCTACAGGAAGATGTGGGCCGGCAGTTG
Organism: Ascaphus truei; assembly: GCF_040206685.1. NCBI lineage: Eukaryota > Metazoa > Chordata > Amphibia > Anura > Ascaphidae > Ascaphus > Ascaphus truei. The sequence goes on from NC_134505.1 coordinate 1,125,628, forward strand.
ACTTCCATCGTTTTCACTCGATTCCATTTTCCTTCAGCTGCCAATACACATTTTTGATGTAGTAAGAATCGGGGTATCCATTTCTGTGGAAGCAAAAGGGAGATTGGAATAATTAATGGCATTGCAGGCTGTTCTGACGGGTTTCATCTTTTGCCAGACCCGATGACGTAGCCGCCACCGCATTGGGTCTGACGTCTAAGACACCTCCTGCCTCCATTCACTTAAATGGGCCGTAAGAGGTCTCTTCTTGGCGTCAGAAGGTGTCTTATGGAAGGTGTCTCATCTGCCAAGCCCAGGAAGGCATGTCTCAGAAGTCTACTTGACGCTCCTTGTCCCTAACCCAGGACATGTCATTCATTTAGGGACTAGAAGTCTGGAAGGGTCTTCTCTAAGAGCACAATCTCTTGTCCACTAGTAGCTACGCTCCTGCTTTTACTTACTTAATTTTTCCTCCATCTGGAGATGTTTTATGAGGGATATTATTCCAGGTCACTTTGTCCTTGGATCCCATGGACTGGATTTTGAAGGTAAGCCCTTGGTTAAGAGCCGCATCCAGCAGGAGCAGAAGCTTCCTCCCGTCACGGTTATCAGGGAGATAAGCTTCGAATCGGTCTCCTTGGTATGGACTTCCTGGGTGAGGGTGTCCAGCCTTAGTAAACAAAGGATTAAGTGAAGGAGCAGGTGGAGAGTCGAGGACAACACTATTTCTTACACAAGTGAGTTACTGTACTGTATATCTACACATCTCATTTACACCGAGAGACCCAGGGACTGAACCCATACCTGTGCACCAACACCCTAACCACTATTCCACTCGTCCTCTTTGACAGGCTTGGCCAGTCTCGGGTCTATCCAACATCTCCATTGAAATGAACATATGTGTATATAGAACTATAATTGGTCTATTACAAGGTATGTGTGACAAATCTATACATAGAACATACAGTATAACATTGGTAAATAAAGTGAATATACCGTGTGTGTGTGTGAGTGAGTGTGTGAGTCCAGGCTCATGGCTACTGTCCCACACCCACAGTCTCTCCTACCAACCGTGGTGTCCAAGCCCTGCCATCTACTGTCCCACACCCACAGTCTCTCCTACCAACCGTGGTGTCCAAGCCCTGCCATCTACTGTCCCACACCCACAGTCACTCCTACCAACCGTGGTGTCCAAGCCCTGCCATCTACTGTCCCACACCCACAGTCACTCCTACCAACCATGGTGTCCAAGCACTGCCATCTACTGTCCCACACCCACAGTCTCTCCTACCAACCATGGTGTCCAAGCCCTGCCATCTACTGTCCCACACCCACAGTCTCTCCTACCAACCATGGTGTCCAAGCCCTGCCATCTACTGTCCCACACCCGCAGTCTCTCCTACCAACCATGGTGTCCAAGCCCTGCCATCTACTGCACTTATTCCCTCACCTGCTGTCTCTGCAACTCTCCCAACATCTCGCTTAGATTGTAAGCTCTGCGGGGCAGGGATTTCCTTTCCTGTTATCTGACTTTGCTGCACTTATTGTACTTATTGTATTGTTATAATTCCCTGCGTTGTATGGTTTCTTTTGTAAAGCTGTGAGTACACTATGGGCGATATATATATATATAATATATTTTATTATTAATATATATACATTGTCAACAATTCTAATATTTTGTGTATATAGATAGATATATAGATAAAACAACCTTTATATAAGTTCATATATGAAATTAATATTAAGCGCATATATATGTTTTATGTGTTGGGGTGGTCCCTTCTCCAGCAATCACAGTACCACTACTTTTGTTTGATGACATTTTAAGTGCTACCCTACCCATCCCAACAGTTTATACACAGTAAATCTCCGAAGGATCTCATAGATGCTGCAGAATATACACATTATGCCACCTACTGGCCAAAGGCAGTACAGTCAAAGTCTCTTCTCTTGTGAGATGGTTTCCCAACACGTAGGGGTGGTCGCCCTATGGAGATCCTAGAAGGTGGGGGCCTTAGACGTTTCCTGTATGTGAGGAGCCGAGCCCAGTCGGACTTCCAGGGATTCCGTAAGTGGATCCCATGTACATCCCAATTACCTGCCCGAAAACGTGTAGCTCAATGTACCTTTCCTGGTACAATATCTTGGATACGAACTTGGCTCTCAATGCATTTTTAATGGACTTTGGACCATAAAAGGTCATACCATCCTTCAACCCTAAAGTGTCAACCTTCCATCCTACGTGACAGAGACACAAACATGGACTACAACAAGTACAGTATTATGCTGCCCTGAGCACTTACCCCCTGCACCCCATCCGGTACATCATATATGATCTTCAGAGAAGGGTGTCGTTCGTATCCCTGTAAACTCAGGCTCATCGTTGTGTGCGTCATGGTGACCTTGATGTTGTCGTTGGCATTTGGTGTTGAAGAACCGAGACAAACCTGGCACGCATAATTTGTCGATGAAAGGCAGTTATTACACAAGGAGTGACCACATGAAACTTTGATCGTTACGTAATCGTTCTTACACCGATCACAGCTTGTATCTGTGTTCTCCGCCTCTTGGCCAACTGCAGGACTTCTCAACTCGGCAGCGCTAGTCTCCTCTTGGAGTGTGAGATCCTTATTAAGAATGAGATTCTCTTGCTTACAGTCCTCTCCAACTTCCCTTGACGTTAACATAACTCTTTCTTTGACATCTTGTGTTGGAGAGTTAATTTGGTGAGGCAATGACTGGTATGTATTATCGTGAATGTGAACGTGGCTTCTGAAACCTACTGTGTCATCCTCAAAACTATCTTTTGTTCTACTCTTATCCAACTGGAATTTATTCGGAAGGGCCCTTTTAGCTTTATAGAGATCTGGTTCCTCAATAAATGTATCCACTTTTGAGAAATCTTGAAGTTCTTTTGGGTGTGTAGGACTTTGTATGTCTGAGGGGCTACTTTCTTGAGAAGAAGACTTTGGGTATTTAAATAAGTTGGTACTTGCATCACCCATAGCTGTCAATTTGTAGTCTCCTACCAAAAATATGTTCTGGTCAGTGTCACCCAGGTTCCCCAAACCTTTGATCCCTTGAAACTGGCTGGTTTCTGAGGCAACATCACCGGTTCTTGTATCAGAAGACGGTGTCCGGGATTGCGAATTGGTGTGCAGAGAATCAGAAAGGAATTCCGAAGAATGACACTTTGAATGCTGGAAATCCAGACCATGATCATGGCTCCTGTTGTCAAGCACATCTGGTTCATTCCCCGGTTCAATCTTCTCGGGACTTCCCAAGGAGACTTGACTATCGTTCGCCAAAGATGAGGACCAAAGGCTGGGAGACATCCTTTTGCTTTCTAAAAATCGCCTGTGTTCCTCGTACACGTTTGACTGGATCTCTTTGGGGTACGTGAGGTCCATCTTATATTTCTCCAGCCTAATTCGAAGTTTATTAGAGCATTTCAGAAATGCACTGCACAAACTTTCTAAAGCTCTGTCACCTGGGCCTTGGACCTCAAGCACAGAGTAGCTGAAAGATTGGAAGGTAGTATTGATGCTTAGTTCGTTATACAAAGATTGAATACTTTCCTTTGCTAAGAGCAACTTGGATCTGTTGGTCGCTTTGAGCTTTAAAATAGTGAAATCTTTCTTTTGCTCCTCACTCAATAATACTCCACTACACATCACTTCAATGTCCGATTTGTGAAGATCCTTCATGTAGGACCAGACCATATGGTTCACAAAAACAAAATCATCTGTAGCTATCAAATCCTCATGTTGTGCCGTGGCACTGTCTTTAAGATAATCTTGGACCACATCCACTTGTCTGTCGGACACGGAGCCATCCCTAGAATATACACGAGAGAAGCTATTTGATCTCCTGAGGGTGGTTTTGGTTTCCGAAGCCTTATAATCCACAGGATAAGTGTTCATATCCGTTAGACTTGAGTATTGAAGTTCACTTGATGGGTTGAAAAGTGGGAGAGGCTTCACTGGACCTACACCTCTGGAGGTCCAAGTTCTCTGACTCATCCCATCTTTTTCTGCATTCGGTGAAGGGATAACATCCCATCCTTTGACCTGTGTTGTGCTCTTGTCTGTAGCTTTAGCTTGTGAAACACCATCATCCTCATCTTTAACCAGAGGCTCTTCCCTCACATAGCGCCGTAATGAGTCTGCATTCTGGTCTGGCCGTTCACCTTTCTCATACTCCTTCTCTTGCAGCCGTCTCTCGGTGTTGGCCGGTTGCTCCATGTACTTGGTGGCTCCCGCAGGTTCCCATTGTGGCGAAGAAATTAAAGATTTGGGAGGGTTGAACCGGGCGGCTATTTTGTTGTCTCCCTTGGCTTCAGAACTGGCATATCTATGAGAGTGAGGCTTGGACTCCATCAATGGTCTAGTCTTGGGCTTCCTCTGGTTCAATGCCACTTGGGCACCAGAAAACATTTCTGAAATTTTCAGAGATTTAGGGATATCCTTTTGAAACTGTATATCATTAATGTATTGCTTGGCTAGAGTAACATCCGCAGCGTTGCCAATAAAGTACAAATATCTCTCATCTTCATGGCAAAGGAGCATGGGGAATAGCTTTTGAAGGTCTCTGAACAATGTCTTCATACGATCCCTATCACCTTTTATCTCTTTTTTACTTATCTGCTCTTTCCGAAGCTCCAGTTCCAATCCTTGGTAAAGAAGCAAGAGATCGCCTCGTGCATTCGACATGTCTATCGCTTGGCCATGGATCTCAGCTGCCGCCTGGAGATATAGACTGGTGATGCCTTCAGAGCTGGCATCCACTGCTTGAACTTGGTGCTTGTATAATATGTGCTGATACTCATCGTTGTGAAAGGTCAGCATGTACTTGTAGATATCAGAGTCCCAGATTAGAGGGTCTGCAACTTGTTCAATGGGGTCTCCCCTTGATGGATATTTCTTCAAATCGGCTCCGGCATAAAGGGTACTGTGGACTTGGTCTTCAGTCTGTCTCTGCAAGATGGTGTCTCTGAGTTGAGGTGAGGGGGAGTTGTGTTTGGCTTTGAAATGTTCTTTGCTCTCCACTTCCGGTGGACCTCTCTTTGAGTCTTCACATCCAAGGCCTACTATCTTCAAGATCTCCTGGCTCAAGGTTTGAATCTTTGTGTAGGCCCCGCTTACCGTGCATGTTTTCTCCTCATGATCAAAGTTGAAGAGGACATCTTTGTGGATCTTGCTCAAACACTTCATGGGGTTTTTATAGCCTTCTGGAAACTTTTTGTAATTTACAGTGAGAGACGATTTCAGAAACACCTAAAAAAAAAAAAACAAACAAAAGAACATGTCAGAGATTGCATTGGCACATCCAGTGGGTGCTCATTTGTGTGTCACTACCCAGAATCCTTTTCTGCCTCGCATGGAAATGGGCTGAAATGAAGAAGGTTTGGGGACCTGTGAAAAACATGCAGATACACAATCGTGGGTTCTGTCTTTGGATGTAGGGATTTTGTCTGTAAGGTTTTTAATTCTGTATCTCTTCATCCCAGACTTGTCAGCTGTAAAATGTTTAAAGAATCTACTTAAATGAGCAATCCACCTGGCCCCATTTTTGGGTTTACGTATCTGAGATGCATGTGCCATAGTTTGCATTTCAGGGACCCCCCAGAATCTCTGGAGAGGATGGGATGAGGGAAAGTGTGGGAGCGACGTGGAGAAGAGAGACTGTAACCGCAGGACCTGGGAGATCACTGGGGAGACTTCATCCAGCAGTGGGGAGACACGGGCTGGAGAGGATGGGATGAGGGAATGTGTGGGAGCGACGTGGAGAAGAGAGGCTGTAACCGCAGGACCTGGGAGATCACTGGGGAGGCTTCATCCAGCAGTGGGGAGACACGGGCTGGAGAGGATGGGATGAGGGTATGTGTGGGTGCGACATGGAGAAGAGAGGCTGTAACCGCAGGACCTGGGAGATCACTGGGGAGGCTCCATCCAGCAGTGGGGAGACACGGGCTGGAGAGGATGGGATGAGGGAATGTGTGGGTGCGACATGGAGAAGAGAGGCTGTAACCGCAGGACCTGGGAGATCACTGGGGAGGCTTCATCCAGCAGTGGGGAGACACGGGCTGGGGAGGATGGGATGAGGGAATGTGTGGGAGCAACGTGGAGAAGAAAGGCTGTAACCGCAGGACCTGGGAGGTCACTGGGGGGGCTTTGTACAGCAGTGAGGAGGCCAGGGACGATGATATATATATATACACATATTTATTTATATTTAATATATATATGTATTTATTTATGTAATATATATATATATATATATTATTTTTTATTTTTTAAGCATTGCAGGACTCTGGCAGCAAAAGGGTTACATACCCCCCCCCTCCCCCTCTCCTGAACAAAAACAGCTGTTTCAACCCGATAACAGGAATTCCTCCCTTTTTCAGTCCCTGAAAACCTTAAACAAATATATATGTGAAATAGGAAAGCAAGGACCATATCCTGTCTTCTTCCCGTGTTTCACCCGTATCATATACCCTACACGAGCCAGTCTCTCTGTCTCTCTCTCGCTCCCTTTTCCCACACACTGTTGTCTCAGCAGATAAGACGCGGGGCGGTCGGAACCCCACTATTATCATTAGAACCTCCTGGCGCTGATAATATGACGGTGTGGTGGATCACCCATCATTTTTTTTTTTTTTTTAATCCTTTCTGAGAAGCAGTGAGTGGGCCAATTATTCGCTCCGAGTTTGTATCCGCCGCGAAACTGGCGTTTTTATTTTTTTTTGGTTAAAAAAAATAAGGAATTTTTGACAATTAGACAAAGTTCCAAAAAAGTTTTTTTTTTTTTTCTATTAAATAAAATATTCGAAATTGGAGAATATTCGAAAAATACGCAGGTAGGGGGGGGGGAGGGAGGTGCTCAATCTTTTCCCCCTGCGCCCCCCCCCCCATCCCCCCACTTTACCTTGGCTCCGGCATTCTGACGTCACGATGCCATGGCAGCGCAGCGTCCCGTGACACCCCCCCTCCCCGCCTCCACATTGCCATGGCAACGTGTCTTCAGAAGCCGTGTAGACCAAGCAGTGTCTTAGTAGCCCTTCCTTTGTACATTCTCCGTTGATGTCCTACTTGAGACATGGTCTTCGCAACGGAACACTAGGTGAGGTCTCACCAATGATCTACAAGGTGGCATCACCACCCCTCTCTTTCGGCTGCTAATGCCCCCATCAGATTACACGGCAAATAGTTGGTGGTACCAAAGTGTGATCATTTGGATAACAATCCCATCATCCCGACTCCATCACGTCTGGAAGAGAAGAACCGGCAATTGTGGCATGATCTACCGTGAGCGCCATATTAGGGCCATCAGCATGGTTCCAAATATACCTATTGGTATGTCAACAATGAGTGCCGGTCCTCCTGGCATCTCCTGGGGTGTGATGGGTGGGTACTTTACCTCATCGGGTTCCAGCTTGTCAGAGGGCTCGCTAACTTTCAGAAGATATGACTTCCCGTTCATGGTGAGCATGTGATCCTTGACTTGAAGGACCCTCTCAACCACTGTGGAAAGAGAGCACAATAAAACCGGTTGGCTAAGAGGTCTACGTTGATTTTCATAGGCTCTCCTTCTACAATAAACAAATGTCTTCATAGACATTCGTGGGATCCCCCTCTACAATACATTATTTGTCTACATTTACTTGTATAGTAATACCCACTCTACAAGAAATAGTTTGTCCCCAAAGTCTGTCATGGGAACCCACTCTACAGAAAATAATTTGTCCCCAAAGTCTGTCATGGGAACCCCTCTACAGAAAATAATTTGTTCCCAAAGTCTTTCACGGAAATCCATCTACAGAAAATAATTTGTCCCCAAAGTCTTTCATGGAAACCCATCTACAGAAAATAATTTGTCCCCAAAGTCTTTCATGGGAAACCCCTCTACAGAAAATAATTTGTCCCCAAAGTCTTTCATGGGAACCCCTCTACAGAAAATTGCTTGTAGACTTTCATGGAGTCCTCTTCTTGGCATCAAATCTCCAGTGCCTTTTCTCCGAACCCCACCATCCCCCCCAACCCAAATGTTCTCTCCTCACACTTTGAGACACTGTTCCCAAAGTTCACACAGACTCCACTTACAAAGACCCATCTTCGGTCCAGATCTGTTCTGAACTATATATATATATTTTTTTTATTTTTTTTTAATTATTATTTTCATTTTTATCATAACATGTTCCCTGGAAAGATAAATTAAAATACACATCTCCTTTTCCAAGTATTCGTGTCAATGCAGCTTGAGTACTTTGGTATTAGGCGAGATACCTTCTGTATTTGGACTAACCCTTGATACTTTAGGACAAGCTTTCGAGAGTTCTCCTCTCTTCCTCAGGTCAATCTATACTGATTTGCCCATTTTATTTTGCAGGGAACGGGACTACCACTTTTGATCCATGTATATTGAGTGATTTTACAGTGCCCTAGATCGGAACTTAACTCACAAGTTTATGAATTCCACGCCAACATCATCATCCCTGTTATTAAGCGCACAAAAAAAAATCCAACATTTTGAAAACATCTTAATATCGTCATTGATCCCATGAAAGTCTTCCATATACAGCTCAACCCCCTTATAACGCTGCGCTTGGGGATCCAAAGAATCACACCGCGTTATAAGCGGATGGCGTTAGAAATAACGTACCATTGTATGCGTTGTACAATAAAGTATTTACAATACCAATAATCGTGTTGTAAAGTATTCATAAATACGATAAATTGGGAGCCCACGCGTGCACCGCGATATAAGCGGATCCGCGTTGTAACGGATCGCGCTATAACAGAGTTGGGCTGTATTAATGTAATGAGACTTAAAGTAAATATTGGACAATGTTGGTTTCCTTGAAAATGTAGAAGAATTTCCTTTTCATCTGGGCCACAGAATGTCAGTCAAGTGGTTACATAACCTAATGCCCACCCTATCCATTGTTTAGAGCCACTCAAGATAAGGAGGGGGGAGAGAGGGGGTACAGTCAGATGGTACAGTTGTTCGTGGATTGGTGACACCGCTTGGCAGCACCTCTCCACCCCAATCTTACCTTTGGCTTCTTCAAATGTGACCAAGGCGTAAGCCGGAGGTCCCGGCAGGATCTCGATCTCTTCCGGATCTCCCCCTCCATTGCGGTGCCGCAGGAAGTGGATGGTGAGTTTGTCCTTGGCGCGCTCGGCGGGGATATCCGTGGGAATTCCGTCCACCCGCACCCTCTTTCTCTCCATGGCTGTACGGTCTTGAAGTCAACTGTGGGGATAAACCAGTTACCTGCTTGTCCCTTCTCCCAGGATCATTCCCAAGCTAGAACTTCTCTACGGAGTCGCCGAGCCCCGTATGCCACTCCTCTTCCAGCTCTTGTGGGTTATGAAAAGTGGTCACATCATGCCAGCGCATGAATGGAACATGGCTATGAAGACTATCTTACTCGTTGGCTGTTCTGGTCGGCGGCAACTTATTTTGGGCTGGGAGAGAGTGGGAGAATATCTCCTGGAAAGCCTGAAGTAAGACTTGCGTCATTCTACAACCATGTACCTGTCGTTTCAGGGAAGCACTAGAACATATTGCTGTTTTCGCAAGACAACTGGCGCCCAAAAAGAGTAGAAGAATCTCTGTGCTTTATCTCTACCCACGAAGCTCCGATTGGTCACTTAACATGACGTTAATCTAACTAGACCTCGTGCTAAGACGAACGGTGTATCTTCGATGGACAATAACCTGTTTTTTCCCCATACAGAGCGTAGCAGTAACTATAACGCCCGTTAGTTAAAATGAGATGCAGGTGAGACGTTATCATCACATGGCACGCCCACTAACGCCCGGTAAGGATAACGCGAGGACGTGACGCTACGTTAGTTAGGTCAGGGTGTGGGTGTAACCCCACAGTGAGGCGTTATCATCACGTGGCACGCCCACTAACGCCCGGTAAGGATAACGCGGGGACGTGATGCTACGTTAGTTAGGGCAGGGTGTGGGTGTAACCCCACAGTGAGGCGTTATCATCACGTGGCACGCCCACTAACGCCCGGTAAGGATAACGCGGGGACGTGACGCTACGTTAGTTAGGTCAGACCTAGCCGTGGCGTCACTCACACCCAGACCCTGATATAGCGCTGTTACAGGGTGTGGGTGTGACCCTGCAGCGAGGTGATATAACTAACGTAGCGTTATCTCCCCCTCTCCTCTCTTCCCCAGCGGGAGTAGAAACCCCTCTTTCCCGGGGGGGCTGGGCGGGAGTAACACTAAGACACACTTACCCTCCCGTTACCGGGAGATAACACAACATTGTGCTACAATAACGTGACGGTAACCCTCTGCTGATGAGATGTAGGACGGGGCGCTGTGCTCGCATATAATGAGCTGTGAGGATGCGCGTTACCCTCCGGGAACATCACGTCCAATGTTATTGTTTTTCTACCTCACATCAAGTTGTGTTCCTGACTCCACGGGGCACGGTGGATCTGGTCCAATATACATTTTGGTAAACACAGAAATGTGTTTTAGTGATACACGGGATACGGAACACATTTTTCTACGAATTTATGAGCCAAAAGCGAGCTCATCGCTATAAACCCGGTTACCAAGCAGTTGTTTTGGAATTGGTTGGAATAATAAAAAATTCCGAGCAGGCCCGAAGCCTGCAGTAGATTGTCCACATGGGTAACTCCTGCTGCTGCTCGGAACTCCACTTGGCCGCCATTTTTTTAAACACTTTGCTGCCTGGCAGGTCCCTCTGAGAGCGAAGGGATAGGGAAATCCTCTGGCATCCTCTTAGTTGGGGGCCAGCCAGGCTGAGAGGGGGCAGGAGCCATGGGGGCAAGGATGCTGCCTTGTAGGGTGATAGGTTGGGGCTTCAGTCAGCTGTGTAGGACTCGTGGACTTAGTCAGTGTGCCTGCCACGTGCCATCTGGTGGGGGGTTCTATTGTCACAGCTTTGGGTATTGGGGGGTAGCATGGCCTCCCTGGTGTGGCCAATTATCGGGGGGCTGACTAGGTAGGTGGAGGTGGGAGACACTGGAAGGATGCCAGGTACCCCGGTGTTTGAGGACTGGGGTTTTGAGGAGACCTCTTTTGGCAGGTACCTTGGTATGGCCCTTTTGGGTGGACCCGCCTGGTGTTCCGGTTGGGTGTTGAGATGGTAGGGCCGAGCCAGGCCCCCCAATTAGTTTGTCCTTAAATAAACAGCTATGGTCAGCTTGCTCCAATTTGTCTTGAGTGTTAATTCCAGTCAGGTTGGGTGCGGCCTGGGTAGGGGATGTCCCATGCACATCCGAGTCTGCCATTGTTACCGTCGTACTTTTAGTGAAGTGCCAAGAAACCACGAGCAAGGTAAACACAACAGATCGTCTCTGTGGCAACATCTGGTGCTCTATGTAACGGAAGAAGTCTTAGCTTTTCTTTACAACCACATGGGCAGCTCCAGAGAGGACCTACCTGCGCTAACAGGGATGTATTTAATGGGTTAAAGGGTCAGTCCCACGTAGGGGCAAAGTGACCTAATGACAGGGACGTGTTTAATGGGTTAAAGGGACAGTCCCACGTAGGGGCAAAGTGACCTAATGACAGGGACGTGTTTAATGGGTTAAAGGGTCAGTCCCATGTAGGGGCAAAGTGACCTAATGACAGGGACGTGTTTAATGGGTTAAAGGGACAGTCCCACGTAGGGGCAAAGTGACCTAATGACAGGGGCGTGTTTAATGGGATAAAGGGACAGTCCCACGTAGGGGCAAATTGACCTAATGACAGGGACGTGTTTAATGGGTTAAAGGGTCAGTCCCACGTAGGGGCAAAGTGACCTAATGACAGGAACGTGGTTAAAGGGTCAGTCCCACGTAGGGGCAAAGTGGCCTAATGACATGGACGTGGTTAAAGGGTCAACCCCACGTAGGGGCAAAGTGACCTAATGACAGGGACGTGTTTAATGGGTTAAAGGGTTAGTCCCACGTAGGGGCAAAGTGACCTAATGACAGGGACGTGTTTAATGGGTTAAAGGGTCAGTCCCACGTAGGGGCAAAGTGACCTAATGACAGGGATGTGTTTAATGGGTTAAAGGGTCAGTCCCACGTAGGGTTAAAGGGTCAGTCCCACGTAGGGGCAAAGTGACCTAATGACAGGGACGTGGTTAATGGGTTAAAGGGTCAGTCCCACGTAGGGGCAAAGTGACCTAATGACAGGGACGTGTTTAATGGGTTAAAGGGGCAGTCCCACGTAGGGGCAAAGTGACCTAATGACAGGTACGTGTTTAATGGGTTAAAGGGTCAATCCCACGTAGGGGCAAAGTGACCTAATGACAGGGACGTGTTTAATGGGTTAAAGGGACAGTCCCACGTAGCGGCGGATTTTACAATCCGGCGCCCCTAGGCACTTCGCCGTGGCGGCCGCCCTCCTCCTCCTTCCGAATCACAGCGTCAAAGGGCGGCGCCGACATCGGCAATGTGACGTTGCGTTGCCATGGTAAAGCAACGTTGTGATGTCATTTGATACCCCGATGGCAACGAGACAATGGGTGACGTCACGATTCCGAAGGAGGAGGAGGCCGGCAGCAAGGAGATGGCCGCCACCGCTGAGCGCCTTCCCATCAGGCTCGATAGGCCCGAGAGCGCGGCAAATGTAGATGGGGGCGGCCATTTTGCCCAGAGAGGTAATAGCGGTATACACATACACGCCCAGAGAGGTAATACCGGTATACACATACACGCCCAGAGAGGTAATACCGGTATACACATACACGCCCAGAGAGGTAATACCGGTATACACAGACACGCCCAGAGAGGTAATACCTGTATACACATACACGCCCAGAGAGGTAATACCGGTATACACATACACGCCCAGAGAGGTAATACCGGTATACACATACACGCCCAGAGAGGTAATACCGGTATATACATACACGCCCAGAGAGGTAATACCGGTATACACATACACGCCCAGAGAGGTAATACCGGTATACACATACACACCCATAGAGGTAATACCGGTATATACATACACGCCCAGAGAGGTAATACCGGTATACACATACACACCCAGAGAGGTAATACCGGTATACACATACACGCCCAGAGAGGCAATACCGGTATACCCGTACACGTTCAGAGAGGTAATACCGGTATACACATACACCCCCAGAGAGGTAATACCGGTATACACATACACGCCCAGAGAGGTAATACCGGTATACACATACACGCCCAGAGAGGTAATACCGGTATACACATACACACCCAGAGAGGTAATACCGGTATACACATACACGCCCAGAGAGCTAATACCGGTATACACATACACGCCCAGAGAGGTAATACCGGTATACACATGCACGCCCAGAGAGGTAATACCGGTATACACATACACGCCCAGAGAGGTAATACCGGTATACACATACACGCCCAGAGAGGTAATACCGATATACACATACACACCCAGAGAGGTAATACCGGTATACACATACACGCCCAGAGAGGTACTACCGGTATACACATACACGCCCAGAGAGGTAATACCGGTATACACGTACACGCCCAGAGAGGTAATACCGGTATACACATACACACACCAGAGAGGTAATACCGGTATACACATACACGCCCAGAGAGGTAATACCGGTATACACATACACGCCCAGAGAGGTAATACCGGTATACACATACACGCCCAGAGAGGTAATACCGGTATACACATACACCCCCAGAGAGGTACTACCGGTATACATATACACGCCCAGAGAGGTAATACCGGTATACACATACACACCCAGAGAGGTAATACAGGTATACACATACACACCCAGATAGGTAATACCGGTATACACAGACACGCCCAGAGAGGTAATACCGGTATACACATACACGCCCAGAGAGGTAATACTGGTATACACAGACACGCCCAGAGAGGTAATACCGGTATACACATACACGCCCAGAGAGGTAATACCGGTATACACATACACGCCCAGAGAGGTAATACCGGTATACACATACATGCCCAGAGAGGTAATACCGGTATACACATACACGCCCAGAGAGGTAATACCGGTATACACATACACGCCCACAGAGGTAATACCGGTATACTCATACACGCCCAGAGAGGTAATACCGGTATACACATACACGCCCAGAGACGTAATACCGGTATACACATACACGCCCAGAGAGGTAATACCGGTATACACATACACGCCCAGAGAGGTAATACCGGTATCCACATACACGCCCAGAGAGGTAATACCGGTATACACATACACGCCCAGAGAGGTAATACCGGTATACACATACACACCCAGAGAGGTAATACCGGTATACACATACACACCCAGAGAGGTAATACCGGTATACACATACACCCCCAGAGAGGTACTACCGGTATACACATACACGCCCAGAGAGGTAATACCGGTATATACATACACGCCCAGAGAGGTAATACCGGTATATACATACACACCCAGAGAGGTAATACCGGTATATACATACACGCCCAGAGAGGTAATACCGGTATACACATACACGCCCAGAGAGGTAATACCGGTATATACATACACCCCCAGAGAGGTACTACCGGTATACACATACACGCCCAGAGAGGTAATACCGGTATACACATACACGCCCAGAGAGGTAATACCGGTATACACATACACACCCAGAGAGGTAATACAGGTATACACATACACACCCAGATAGGTAATACTGGTATACACATACACGCCCAGAGAGGTAATACCGGTATACACATACACGCCCAGAGAGGTAATACCGGTATACACATACACGCCCAGAGAGGTAATACCGGTATACACATACACGCCCAGAGAGTTAATACCGGTATACACATACACGCCCAGAGAGGTAATACCGGTATACATATACACGCCCAGAGAGGTAATACCGGTATACACATACACGCCCAGAGAGGTAATACCGGTATACACATACACACACCAGAGAGGTAATACCGGTATACACATACACACCCAGAGAGGTAATACAGGTATACACATACACACCCAGATAGGTAATACTGGTATACACATACACGCCCAGAGAGGTAATACCGGTATACACAGACACGCCCAGAGAGGTAATACCGGTATACACATACACGCCCAGAGAGGTAATACCGGTATACACATACACGCCCAGAGAGTTAATACCGGTATACACGTACACGCCCAGAGAGGTAATACCGGTATACACATACACGCCCAGAGAGGTAATACCGGTATACACATACACACCAGAGAGGTAATACCGGTATACACATACACGCCCAGAGAGGTAATACCGGTATACACATACACGCCCAGAGAGGTAATACCGGTATACACATACACGCCCAGAGAGGTAATACCGGTATACACATACACGCCCAGAGAGGTAATACCGGTATACACGTACACGCCCAGAGAGGTAATACCGGTATACACGTACACGCCCAGAGAGGTAATACCGGTATACACGTACACGCCCAGAGAGGTAATACCGGTATACACATACACGCCCAGAGAGGTAATACCGATATACACATACACGCCCAGAGAGGTAATACCGGTATACACATACACGCCCAGAGAGGTAACACCGGTATACACATACACACCCAGAGAGGTAATACCCGTATACACATACACGCCCAGAGAGGTAATACCGGTATACACGTACACGCCCAGAGAGTTAATACCGGTATACACGTACACGCCCAGAGAGGTAATACCGGTATACACGTACACACACCAGAGAGGTAATACCGGTATACACATACACGCCCAGAGAGGTAATACCGCTATACACATACACACCCAGAGAGGTAATACCGGTATTCACATACACACCCAGAGAGGTAATACCGGTATACACATACATACCCAGAGAGGTAATACCGGTATACACATACACACCCAGAGAGGTAATATCGGTATACACATACACGCCCAGAGAGGTAATACCGGTATACACATACACACCCAGAGAGGTAATACCGCTATACACATACACGCCCAGAGAGGTAATACCGGTATACACTTACACACCCAGAGAGGTAATACCGATATACACATACACGCCCAGAGAGGTAATACCGGTATACACATACACGCCCAGAGAGGTAATACCGGTATACACATACACGCCCAGAGAGGTAATACCGGTATACACTTACACACCCAGAGAGGTAATACCGATATACACATACACGCCCAGAGAGGTAATACCGGTATACACATACACGCCCAGAGAGGTAATACCGGTATACACATACACGCCCAGAGAGGTAATACCGGTATACACATACACCCCCAGAGAGGTACTACCGATATACACATACACGCCCAGAGAGGTAATACAGGTATACACATACACGCCAAGAGAGGTAATACCGATATACACATACACGCCCAGAGAGTTAATACCGGTATACACATACACCCCCAGAGAGGTACTACCGATATACACATACACGCCCAGAGAGGTAATACAGGTATACACATACACGCCCAGAGAGGTAATACCGGTATACACATACACGCCCAGAGAGGTAATACCGGTATACACATACACGCCCAGAGAGGTAATACCGGTATACACATACACACCCAGAGAGGTAATACCGGTATACACATACACGCCCAGAGAGGTAATACCGGTATACACATACACGCCCAGAGAGGTAATACCGGTATACACATACACGCCCAGAGAGGTAATACCCGTATACACATACATACCCAGAGAGGTAACACCGGTATACACATACACACCCAGAGAGGTAATACCGGTATACACATACACGCCCAGAGAGGTAATACCGGTATACACATACACGCCAAGAGAGGTAATACCGGTATACACGTACACGCCCAGAGAGATAATACCGGTATACACGTACACGCCCAGAGAGGTAATACAGGTATACACATGACTGGCACCGAGTGTGAAGCAGGAGAGGGAATGGCTCAGTGAGTAAAGACACTGACTGGCACCGAGTGTGAAGCAGGGGAAGGAGTGGCTCAGTGAGTAAAGATACTGACTGGCACTGAGTGTGAAGCAGGAGAGGGAGCGGCTCAGTGAGTAAAGACACTGACTGGCACTGAGTGTGAAGCAGGAGAGGGAGCGGCTCAGTGAGTAAAGACACTGACTGGCACTGAGTGTGAAGCAGGGGAAGGAGCGGCTCAGTGAGTAAAGACACTGACTGGCACTGAGCGTGAAGCAGGAGAAGGAGCGGCTCAGTGAGTAAAGACACTGACTGGCACTGAGCGTGAAGCAGGAGAGGGAGCGGCTCAGTGAGTAAAGACACTGACTGGCACTGAGCGTGAAGCAGGAGAAGGAGCGGCTCAGTGAGTAAAGACACTGACTGGCACTGAGTGTGAAGCACGAGAAGGAGCGGCTCAGTGAGTAAAGACACTGACTGGCACTGAGTGTGAAGCAGGAGAAGGAGCGGCTCAGTGAGTAAAGACACTGACTGGCACTGAGTGTGAAGCACGAGAAGGAGCGGCTCAGTGAGTAAAGACACTGACTGGCACTGAGTGTGAAGCAGGAGAAGGAGCGGCTCAGCGAGTAAAGACACTGACTGGCACTGAGTGTGAAGCACGAGAAGGAGCGGCGCAGTGAGTAAAGACACTGACTGGCACTGAGTGTGAAGCAGGAGAAGGAGCGGCTCAGTGAGAAAAGACACTGACTGACACTGAGTGTGAAGCACGAGAAGGAGCGGCGCAGTGAGTAAAGACACTGACTGGCACTGAGTGTGAAGCACGAGAAGGAGCGGCTCAGTGAGTAAAGACACTGACTGGCACTGAGTGTGAAGCAGGAGAGGGAGCGGCTCAGTGAGTAACCACACTGACTGGCACTGAGTGTGAAGCAGGGGAGCCTGGTTCAATTCCCGGTGTCGGCTCCTTGTGACCTTGGGCAAGTCATTTTATCTCCCTGTGCCTCAGGCACCAAAAACATAGATTGTAAGCTCCACGGGGCAGAGACCTGTGCCTGCAAAATGTCTCTGTAACGCGCTATACAAGAACATGCTGTTATTATTAGTTCCCGCTTACCTCTCTGAAAGGGGTGATTGTGGGTGCCGTACCCCTGGGGCGGTATTCCTTATCGGCAGAGGGTGAGTCTGAGCAGCGTCTCTCCCATCTCCTGCTCTTCTTTTCTGTTGTTATATACAGGAAGAGAGCAGAGCGCAGGAGGAAACGAGAAAAGAAAAAAACGCAGAAACGAAAGTGAAACTTTTCTTCTACAGGGGTGCCATACCTGTGCTCTGCCACTGGGCGGCGGTGTTGCGCTGCCATTGTGTCGTCACGTTCCCGTCTCCCCCCAAACCTCAAGCCGAAGGCTGTCTCTAAGCGGGTCTTCTGGTTCTACACTTCTTTGCCGTGCGAAGCAGCAAACGCATTGAGTGGGCTCATTTGATAACAGCATGTTCTTGTATAGCGCTGCTAGTTTTACGTAGCGGATTATAGAAACATTTTGCAGGCGCAGGTCCCTGCCCCGCAGAGCTTACAATCTATGTGTTTGGTGACTGAGGCACAGGGAGATACAGTGACGTGTCCACAGTCACAAGGAGCCGACGCCGGGAATTGAACCAGGCTCCCCTGCTTCACACTCAGTGTCGTTACTCACTGAGCCGCTCCCTCTCCTGCTTCACACTCAGTGCCAGTCAGTGTCTTTACTCACTGAGCCGCTCCCTCTCCTGCTTCACACTCAGTGCCAGTCAGTGTCTTTACTCACTGAGCTGCTCCTTCTCCTGCTTCACACTCAGTGCCAGTCAGTGTGGTTACTCACTGAGCCGCTCCTTCTCCTGCTTCACACTCAGTGCCAGTCAGTGTCTTTACTCACTGAGCCGCTCCTTCTGCTGCTTCACACTCAGTGCCAGTCAGTGTCTTTACTCACTGAGCCGCTCCCTCTCCTGCTTCCCACTCAGTGCCAGTCAGTGTCTTTACTCGCTGAGCCGCTCCTTCTCCTGCATCACACTCAGTGCCAGTCAGTGTCTTTACTCACTGAGCCGCTCCTTCTCCTGCGTCACACTCAGTGCCAGTCAGTGTCTTTACTCACTGAGCCGCTCCTTCTCCTGCGTCACACTCAGTGCCAGTCAGTGTCTTTACTCGCTGAGCCCCTCCTTCTCCTGCTTCACACTCAGTGCCAGTCAGTGTCTTTACTCACTGAGCCGCTCCCTCGCCTGCTTCACACTCAGTGCCAGTCAGTGTCTTTACTCACTGACCCGCTCCTTCTCCTGCTTCACACTCAGTGCCAGTCAGTGTCGTTACTCACTGAGCCGCTCCTTCGCCTGCTTCACACTCAGTGCCAGTCAGTGTCTTTACTCACTGAGCCGCTCCTTCTCCTGCTCCACACTCAGTGCCAGTCAGTGTCGTTACTCACTGAGCCGCTCCCTCTCCTGCTTCACACTCGGTGCCAGTCAGTGTCTTTACTCACTGAGCCGCTCCTTCTCCTGCTTCACACTCAGTGCCAGTCGGTGTCTATACTCACTGAGCCGCTCCCTCTCCTGCTTCACACTCGGTGCCAGTCAGTGTCTTTACTCACTGAGCCGCTCCTTCCCCTGCTTCACACTCAGTGCCAGTCAGTGTCTTTACTCACTGAGCCGCTCCTTCTCCTGCTTCACACTCAGTGCCAGTCAGTGTCTTTACTCACTGAGCCGCTCCCTCTCCTGCTTCACACTCAGTGCCAGTCAGTGTCTTTACTCACTGAGCCGCTCCTTCTCCTGCTTCACACTCAGTGCCAGTCAGTGTCTTTACTCACTGAGCTGCTCCCTCTCCTGCTTCACACTCAGTGCCAGTCAGTGTCTTTACTCACTGAGCCGCTCCTTCTCCTGCTTCACACTCAGTGCCAGTCAGTGTCTTTACTCACTGAGCCGCTCCTTCTCCTGCTTCACACTCACTGCCAGTCAGTGTCTCACTGAGCCGCTCCTCCTCATTTTGCATTTCATTACCCAGAATCCTCGCTGGCATCTATTCGCCGCGGTATGATGTGACATTCTGGTTCAGGGACCCGAGCAGACGTGCAGATACACGCATGGATTCCGTGTGTCATTAGGACAGTGATGCGTTATGTAATACGTATATGTAAATATATGTACAGTAGGGCCTCGCCGGAAAGCGAAAATCGCCGAAAAGTGGAACATAGCCATTTTTTCCCTTGTGAATGCATATTAAAGGCTCATAACGTTTTTACACCACCATTTATTACGCGCGCAATAGGGCGATGCCTAGGAAAACGATGCGTAAAATGACAGTGCACACGGGGCTTACCTTAAAATATTTTCGTCCTTCGCTTATAGTCACTGACACAGACTGAATCGCCCTTCTCTCTCTCTCGCCCTCCCCCCTCTCTCCCCCGCCCTTCCCCCTCTCCCTCCCTCTCCCCAGCCCTCCCCCTCTCTCCCTCCCCCTCTCTCTCGCCCTCCCCCTCTCCCCCCTCTCTCTCCCCCGCCCTCCCCCCTCTCTCTACCCCGCCCTCCCCTCTCCCCCCGCCCTCCCCCCCTCTTTCTCTCTCGCCCTCCCCCTCTCTCTTCCCCCTCTGTCTCTTTTCCCTCTCCCCTCCCTCTCCTTCCCCCCTTCTCTCTCCCCCCCTTCTCTCTCCCTCCCTCTCTTCCCCCCTCTCCCTCTCTCTCTCCCCCCTCTCCCTCTCATCTCTCCCCCCCCCTCTTCCTTTCTCCCCCCCTCGTCCTCTCTCAACCCGGCTATCCGCCCCTCTCTCACCCAATTAGCTATTGCTCATAACGGGGGTCCTTGCATATTTTCCCCTCCTATAATAAACCTGAACCCCCTCTCTGTGTATAGAATACTGTACGTGACATACTTGTTTCAAATAAACATTGTGAACCTTTCTACAGGTGGATTATATGAGCCGTTTGTACAGCAAATAAAAATACCCCTCGTGGTCTCCTTCCCCATTATCTCTTGGCATACAATGCTTCCACTACTGCAGCCGGGGATTCTGGGTAATGACATGCAAACGAGCGCAGTGCGTCACTTTTTACTTCTCAACCAATTTAACATGGGAGCCCTATAAGTTTATGCCTGCCGTTATTACACAGCATTCCAGCACAGCTGGGGTTAAAGAAGTGCAGGTCCTGCCAAACCTGCTCACAGACAGCAGTTTCCACCTTTGGGGCCGGTGGAAGACAGCAGGGTGTAGGTCGGCCATGACTACGGCGCCCCTCTTCAACACCGCCCCCTCTCTGACTTTTCCGCCGCTGGGACATTTCGCTGCCGGACGTTTCGCCCCCAAGGTAATGTATACTGTAACCCCAGTGGCAGACAGTGGCCCTGAGGTCCCGACGTAGAAACTGGACCCAGCTTTTGGGCCGAACTTCTAGCTACAGCCAGCCAGCCTCACCACCTGAAGCTGCCGGTCTCTCCCCCCACCCCCCCCCCCCCCCATGTCAGCGGGACCCTCGAGACTCTCAACTCTTGTATTTCCGAATTTATTCCCATTTGAGAGACCCATGTTCTTTTATACCATCCAACCACGTTGCACATTAAAAAGATTTACCGTTGTAGCTCCTCTACTTGTGCTGGATGGAGATACCACCAAGGAAATCCTATGCATGTTCCATAACCTACAGCTGGTCTTACAGGAACCCAACTCATGTGTGGTCAGAGGTCCTCTACTTGTGCTGGATGGAGATACCGCCAAGGAAATCCTATGCATGTTCCATAACCTACAGCTGGTCTTACAGGAACCCAACTCATGTGTGGTCAGAGGTCCTCTACTTGTGCTGGATGGAGCTACCGCCAAGGAAATCCTATGCATGTTCCATAATCTACAGCTGGTCTTACAGGAACCCAACTCATGTGTGGTCAGAGGTCCTCTACTTGTGCTGGATGGAGCTACCGCCAAGGAAATCCTATGCATGTTCCATAACCTACAGCTGGTCTTACAGGAACCCAACTCATGTGTGGTCAGAGGTCCTCTACTTGTGCTGGATGTAGATACCGCCAAGGAAATCCTATGCATGTTCCATAACCTACAGCTGGTCTTACAGGAACCCAACTCATGTGTGGTCAGAGGTCCTCTACTTGTGCTGGATGGAGATACCGCCAAGGAAATCCTATGCATGTTCCATAACCTACAGCTGGTCTTACAGGAACCCAACTCATGTGTGGCCAGAGGTCCTCTACTTGTGCTGGATGGAGATACCGCCAAGGAAATCCTATGCATGTTCCATAACCTACAGCTGGTCTTACAGGAACCCAACTCATGTGTGGTCAGAGGTCCTCTACTTGTGCTGGATGGAGCTACCGCCAAGGAAATCCTATGCATGTTCCATAATCTACAGCTGGTCTTACAGGAACCCAACTCATGTGTGGTCAGAGGTCCTCTACTTGTGCTGGATGGAGTTACCGCCAAGGAAATCCTATGCATGTTCCATAACCTACAGCTGGTCTTACAGGAACCCAACTCATGTGTGGCCAGAGGTCCTCTACTTGTAGTGGATGGAGATACCACCAAGGAAATCCTATGCATGTTCCATAACCTACAGCTGGTCTTACAGGAACCCAACTCATGTGTGGTCAGAGGTCCTCTACTTGTGCTGGATGGAGCTACCGCCAAGGAAATCCTATGCATGTTCCATAATCTACAGCTGGTCTTACAGGAACCCAACTTATGTGTGGCCAGAGGTCCTCTACTTGTGCTGGATGGAGATACCACCAAGGAAATCCTATGCATGTTCCATAACCTACAGCTGGTCTTACAGGAACCCAACTCATGTGTGGCCAGACTTATGGACTACATGCACGAGGCAGCCAATTGGACAGTTCTTTATTGACTTAGTGTAGTATCTCAACCTGGAGTGTGGTCTGGACTAGGTTATGACACAGAGGTCCCCTCGGTCTAGCAAGAAATCACACAGAGGGGGAGGCGGGTCACCCTGGGCTAGTGGCCTGGATAATGGGTGTAGAGGAGAACTCTGTCCCCTCATCGCCGTCAGCGATGTCTAACTGAGCGGAAGTCTTCAGCCATTTCATCCAACACCAGTCACTCTACTCGCTCCTCTTCTCAAGGTCCTGCCGGACAGCATGTGTCCATACCAACACTCCACTTCCCCTGGCACTGCCGGACAGCATGTGTCCACACCAACACTCCTCTTCCCACAATTCTAGTGACCTCATCCCAGCACTGCTGACCACCCCCATCCAATTATATAAATGGGAAGGGGTGAAGATTTATGCCCAGGTAGAGAGGTCAGGCGGACATAGTCTATAGGGATGAGGGGGCAGAGGTCTCTGCCACTAGGTTCTCCTCTCTACCCACTCTCCAGTGACCCCAGTTCTCCTTTGTGATGGGACTTAGGAGCATCACATCAGCCAGGATCCCCAAGTCCTGATTTCTGGCTACAACCAGGGGGAGGAGAGAAAAGAGAGAAGAAAGCGAGAGAAGAAGGGGAGAGAGGGGAGAGGGAGAGAGGGGGGAGAGAGAATGGAGAGAGAGGGGAGCGTGCGGGTATGTATACATGAATAATTATATATATTTATTATTTCCAGACAGACACAAATTAAAGAAGGGTTATTAAAATGGTGCCAAGTCTACACATTAAAAAACCTACCAGGAGAGACCAGGCAGCCTCACCATGTGCAGTTTGGAGTAGGGAAGGGAGAGGGGGAGATAGGATAGAAACTGTCCCATATATATATATATATATTCAACAAGGGGCAGGAAGGAAGCATATTTCAATGAGAGAGAAGAGCAAGAACAAGAGGCCGTTCTCAGACACTGGACGGCAGGAGGCTCACGGGAAATGTGAGGAGGTACCGAAAGGGTGGTGGATTCCCGGAACAGCCTCCTGGCAGAGGCGGTAAGGGGCAAAAAGCTGGCGCTTGGGGGAATGAGGGATACTTTTGTAGCAATTGCGTATCTCCCCAGGGAAAGAGTACTTTAAAAGCAACAGCTTGCCAACAAACTTTATTCTGATTTATTGTGAAGATGAGATACATTCGGGTTTCTGTGTCCCCAATAACTCAAAAGAATTAAAGATAAAGGATTGTTCTCTTCCGTCTCAGACGGACACTGTTCCGGCCACGACCAAAAGGAACTCGTGGCGTGTTTTAATATGTTTAATTTGCGCCTTTTAATATTAAAAATGATAAGTGTTATAAAGTCCTCTTGTGTTCATGCACCGGTAAATTGTTTTATTACCGCCACAGATAAACCGGAGTCGCCGAGGAGCGTTCCCGGAGAAAAGATTATAAACCCTTCATTGCTTTTACCACCAGATACCAGTAGGCAGGTTAACGGCTGATTGGGGACCATGTCTACCAAGCAGTGCTATCCCATAAGGCCGCGGACTGCCCATTCACTCAAGCCAGCTAAAGCTGTCAACCGACGCGTTACCGAATAGCACTGTTTGGCAAACATGGCCATTTTTTTTTCTACGGAAGACGGTGATAGTGCTAACTTTATATTTTGGGGTGGGGGGGGACACCCCCCGTCACGTCGTAGTTTGTGTGTGTCTCTCCCCCCCCCACCCCCGCCCCCCCCCCATGTACGCTCAATCGACGTCATCTTCAAAGACGGCCAAGGCGTGCTTCCCTTCCGGGACATATTCCAGGGCTTGGACCTCTCCCCCTCCGTTGCTCGGCTTTTGGAAGTAGATCTCCAGCAGTTCCCTCAGGTTCTCGGGGTCGGCGATGTCCGGGACGCCGGTGATCAGGACTGTCCGGTTGCATGCCACGGTCTTCATCTGCCCGGAGGGGGGGGGGGGGAGGGAGAGAGAGAGGAGACAGCAAATATTATGGAGTGTCAAGACGAGAGAGAAGTGGCATAGGGGAATGGTTGGCGTTGGACGTTGAACGCACACTTTGGGGTCGCCTTTGGTGAGGTGGGGAGTCTTCTCGTGTTGTAGACAACATTTGTAACCAATGGTCCCATGGTTCTTCCACTCCCCCTCGGGATACCACTTCCTATAGTGAATAGTTGGAGGCCCCTTTATACAATCTAAGGCTTATTCCACCGGTACATATATAGAGTTGGTAGAATATTCTTCAATATATATCAGAGTATTTGGAGTACCATAGTAGGGTAAATGCACCTAAGGAACTCAAACCTGCCCCATCCAATGGGATCCGCGTATAGTTCATAATAAAACATGGTTGCTTACGATGTCGCCACTAGATCCCAAATAAGAGCTTGATATGACCTACTGTAGAGTACGATGGCGCTGCGTTAACTCACGAGGTCGCGTCATCAAAGATAATATCTACCTGGTGTGTGGAATCGGGTTTAACGAACATGAACAGGCTGCAACGTGGCCGTCTCTCGTGGTCACCTCGGCGGGTCCACGTCTGCGTTTAGCTGGCTATTAGTTGGACTGTTCATGAAGTTGTGCAGGGGGTTCTAGCTCGTGAGTGCGCACCCCGGAGGGGACCTGTGTCTTAGCCGCGCTGACGTCATCGCCCGACGCGCGTTTCGCTCTAGGACAGAACTTCTTCGGGGGGGGAGGGGCGGGGGGGGGGGACCTTTGTTCAGCGCCTTGCTGCTGTGGCTGCAAAGCATTGTGGGAAGTTCCTGGTGACAGCTACAGCCCCCGCGCTAAGGTGCAGATTGGGGATTTACTAAGTGCGCTGTCCCCACACGGGCTCTGGAACCCGCTATACCGCCCGGGAGCTGCTATTTAATGTTTCTGGGGAGGGGGGTAAAATATTGGAGTCCGCAAACCCCTGTTAGGTACCACTGTACAAGCATCACACAGTGACATCACACACAGTGACATCACACACAGTGACATCACACACAGTGACATCACACACAGTGACATCAGACACAGTGACATCAGACACAGTGACATCACACACAGTGACATCAGACATAGTGACATCAGACACAGTGACATCAGACACAGTGACATCAGACACAGTGACATCACACACAGTGACATCAGACACAGTGACATCAGACACAGTGACATCAGACACAGTGACATCAGACACAGTGACATCACACACAGTGACATCAGACACAGTGACATCAGACACCGTGACATCTCACACAAGGGAGCATCCAGAGGAAATCACACACCCTCCCCAGTCTCACTTTATTAATACATTAAATATACTTATAGGTGTCAGATTTGGGTAAGAAATGCATAATTCACCAAGATGTGACCCCTTAACCATGTCACTGCCATTAGTACACTTTGCCCCTAGGAGGGACTGACCCCTTAACCATGTCACTGCCATTAGTACACTTTGCCCCTAGGAGAGACTGGCCCCTTAACCATGTCACTGCCATTAGTACACTTTGCCCCTAGGAGGGACTGACCCCTTAACCATGTCACTGCCATTAGTACACTTTGCCCCTAGGAGGGACTGACCCCTTAACCATGTCACTGCCATTAGTACACGTTGTCCCTAGGAGGGACTGACCCCTTAACCATGTCACTGCCATTAGTACACTTTGCCCCTAGGAGGGACTGACCCCTTAACCATGTCACTGCCATTAGTACACTTTGCCCCTAGGAGAGGCTGACCCCTTAACCATGTCACTGCCATTAGTACACTTTGCCCCTAGGAGGGACTGACCCCTTAACCATGTCACTGCCATTAGTACACTTTGCCCCTAGGAGGGACTGACCCCTTAACCATGTCACTGCCATTAGTACACTTTGCCCCTAGGAGGGACTGACCCCTTAACCATGTCACTGCCATTAGTACACTTTGCCCCTAGGAGAGACTGATCCCTTAGCCATGTCACTGCCATTAGTACACTTTTCCCCTAGGAGGGACTGACCTCTTAACCATGTCACTGCCAGTAGTACACTTTGCCCGTAGGAGACACTGACCCCTTAACCATGTCACTGCCATTAGCACACTTTGCCCCTAGGAGGGACTGACCCCTTAACCATGTCACTGCCATTAGTACACTTTGCCCCTAGGAGAGACTGACCCCTTAACCCTGTCACTGCCATTAGTACACTTTGCCCCTAGGAGGGACTGACCCCTTAACCCTATCACTGCCATTAGTACACTTTGCCCCTAGGAGGGACTGACCCCTTAACTAAAAGGAATGGCATGGGTTAAATTGCAGTGATGAAAACCCTTCAGTGTACAAGATCTCCAGCGCCCTCACCTGGCGGTTTTTGACATGACCATTCAAGGATGGCGTCACCTGCACTTTGCACATGCTGTCCTCAAAAGGTACATGGAAGAACTTTGTCTCTGTCAGGCGCGCGGCCACTAGGGGGAGATAATACACAGGCATCAGGGACACGTACCTCTCACCCCCTCCTAATACACAGGCATCAGGGGCACGTACCTCTCACCCCCTCCTAATACACAGGCATCAGGGACATGCACCTCTCACCCCCTCCTAATACACAGGCATCAGGGGCACGTACCTCTCACCCCCCCCTAATACACAGGCATCAGGGGCACGTACCTCTCACCCCCTCCTAATACACAGGCATCAGGGGCACGTACCTCTCACCCCCTCCTAATACACAGGCATCAGGGACACGTACCTCTCACCCCCTCCTAATACACAGGCATCAGGGTCACGCACCTCTCACCCCCTCCTAATACACAGGCATCAGGGACACGTACCTCTCACCCCCTCCTAATACACAGGCATCAGGGGCACGTACCTCTCACCCTCTCCTAATACACAGGCATCAGGGACACATACCTCTCACCCCTCCTAATACACAGGCATCAGGGACACGTACCTCTCACCCCCTCCTAATACACAGGCATCAGGGACACGTACCTCTCACCCCCTCCTAATACACAGGCATCAGGGACATGCACCTCTCACCCCCTCCTAATACACAGAGATCAGGGACACATACCTCTCACCCCCTCCTAATACACAGGCATCAGGGGCACGTACCTCTCACCCCCTCCTAATACACAGGCATCAGGGACATGCACCTCTCACCCCCTCCTAATACACAGAGATCAGGGACACATACCTCTCACCCCCTCCTAATACACAGACATCAGGGACACGTACCTCTCACCCCCTCCTAATACACAGAGATCAGGGACACATACCTCTCACCCCCTCCTAATACACAGACATCAGGGGCACGTACCTCTCACCCCCTCCTAATACACAGAGATCAGGGGCACGTACCTCTCACCCCCTCCTAATACACAGACATCAGGGACACGCACCTCTCACCCCCTCCTAATACACAGGCATCAGGGGCACGTACCTCTCACCCCCGCCTAATACACAGGCATCAGGGACACGTACCTCACGCCCACTCCTAATACACAGGCATCAGGGACACGTACCTCTCACCCACTCCTAATACAGAGACATCAGGGACACGTACCTCTCACCCCCTCCTAATACACAGGCATCAGGGACACGTACCTCTCACTCCCTCCTAATACACAGGCATCAGGGACACGCACCTCTCACCCCCTCCTAATACACAGGCATCAGGGACACGTACCTCTCACCCACTCCTAATACAGAGACATCAGGGACACGTACCTCTCACCCCCTCCTAATACACAGGCATCAGGGACACGTACCTCTCACCCCCTCCTAATACACAGGCATCAGGGACATGCACCTCTCACCCCCTCCTAATACACAGACATCAGGGACAAGTACCTCTCACCCCCTCCTAATACACAGAGATCAGGGACACATACCTCTCACCCCCTCCTAATACACAGACATCAGGGACACGTACCTCTCACCCCCTCCTAATACACAGAGATCAGGGACACATACCTCTCACCCCCTCCTAATACACAGACATCAGGGGCACGTACCTCTCACCCCCTCCTAATACACAGAGATCAGGGGCACGTACCTCTCACCCCCTCCTAATACACAGACATCAGGGACACGCACCTCTCACCCCCTCCTAATACACAGGCATCAGGGGCACGTACCTCTCACCCCCGCCTAATACACAGGCATCAGGGACACGTACCTCACGCCCACTCCTAATACACAGGCATCAGGGACACGTACCTCTCACCCACTCCTAATACAGAGACATCAGGGACACGTACCTCTCACCCCCTCCTAATACACAGGCATCAGGGACACGTACCTCTCACTCCCTCCTAATACACAGGCATCAGGGACACGCACCTCTCACCCCCTCCTAATACACAGGCATCAGGGACACGTACCTCTCACCCACTCCTAATACAGAGACATCAGGGACACGTACCTCTCACCCCCTCCTAATACACAGGCATGAGGGACACGTACCTCTCACCCCCTCCTAATACACAGGCATCAGGGACATGCACCTCTCACCCCCTCCTAATACACAGACATCAGGGACAAGTACCTCTCACCCCCTCCTAATACACAGGCATCAGGGACACGTACCTCTCACTCCCTCCTAATACACAGGCATCAGGGACACGTACCTCTCACCCCCTCCTAATACACAGGCATCAGGGGCACGTACCTCTCACCCCCTCCTAATACACAGACATCAGGGACACGTACCTCTCACCCCCTCCTAATACACAGGCATCAGGGACACGTACCTCTCACCCCCTCCTAATACACAGGCATCAGGGACACGTACCTCTCACCCCCTCCTAATACACAGGCATCAGGGACACGTACCTCTCACTCCCTCCTAATACACAGACATCAGGGACACGTACCTCTCACCCCCTACTAATACACAGGCATCAGGGACACGCGCCTCTCACCCACTCCTAATACACAGACATCAGGGACACATACCTCTCACCCCCTCCTAATACACAGGCATCAGGGACACATACCTGTCTCACCCCCTCCTAATACACAGGCATCAGGGACACATACCTGTCTCACCCCCTCCTAATACACAGACATCAGGGACACGTACCTCTCACCCCCTCCTAATACACAGGCATCAGGGACACGTACCTCTCACCCCCTCCTCCTAATACACAGGCATCAGGGACACGTACCTCTCACCCCCTCCTAATACACAGGCATCAGGGACACGTGCCTCTCACCCCCTCCTAATACACAGACATCAGGGACACATACCTCTCACCCACTCCTAATACACAGGCATCAGGGACACGTACCTCTCACCCCCTCCTAATACACAGGCATCAGGGACACGTACCTCTCACTCCCTCCTAATACACAGGCATCAGGGACACATACTCTCACCCTCTCCTAATACACAGGCATCAGGGACACGTACCTCTCACCCCTCCTAATACACAGGCATCAGGGACACGTAACTCTCACCCACTCCTAATACACAGGCATCAGGGACACGTACCTCTCACCCACTCCTAATACACAGGCATCAGGGACACGCACCTCTCACCCCCTCCTAATACACAGGCATCAGGGACACGTACCTCTCAGCCCCTCCTAATACACAGGCATCAGGGACACGTACCTCTCACCCCCTCCTAATACACAGACATCAGGGACACGTACCTCTCACACTCCTAATACACAGGCATCAGGGACACGTACCTCTCACCCCCTCCTAATACACAGACATCAGGGACACGTACCTCTCACACTCCTAATACACAGGCATCAGGGACACGTACCTCTCACCCCCTCCTAATACACAGGCATCAGGGACACGTACCTCTCAGCCCCTCCTAATACACAGGCATCAGGGACACGCACCTCTCACCCCCTCCTAATACACAGGCATCAGGGACACGTACCTCTCAGCCCCTCCTAATACACAGGCATCAGGGACACGCACCTCTCACCCCCTCCTAATACACAGGCATCAGGGACACGTACCTCTCACCCCCTCCTAATACACAGACATCAGGGACACATACCTCTCACCCCCTCCTCCTAATACACAGAGATCAGGGACACGTACCTCACCCCCTCCTAATACACAGGCATCAGGGACACGTACCTCTCACCCACTCCTAATACACAGGCATCAGGGACACATACCTCTCACCCCCTCCTCCTAATACACAGAGATCAGGGACACGTACCTCACCCCCTCCTAATACACAGGCATCAGGGACACGTACCTCTCACCCACTCCTAATACACAGGCATCAGGGACACGTACCTCTCACCCCCTCCTAATACACAGGCATCAGGGACACGTACCTCTCACCCCCTCCTAATACACAGGCATCAGGGACACGTACCTCTCACCCCCTCCTAATACACAGGCATCAGGGGCACGTACCTCTCACCCCCTCCTAATACACAGGCATCAGGGACACGTACCTCTCACCCCCTCCTAATACACAGGCATCAGGGACACGTACCTCTCACCCCCTCCTAATACACAGGCATCAGGGACACGTACCTCACGCCCACTCCTAATACACAGGCATCAGGGACACGTACCTCTCACCCACTCCTAATACAGAGACATCAGGGACACGTACCTCTCACCCCCTCCTAATACACAGGCATCAGGGACACGTACCTCTCACCTCCTCCTAATACACAGGCATGAGGGACACGTACCTCTCACCCCCTCCTAATACACAGGCATCAGGGACATGCACCTCTCACCCCCTCCTAATACACAGGCATCAGGGACACGTACCTCTCACTCCCTCCTAATACACAGGCATCAGGGACACGCACCTCTCACCCCCTCCTAATACACAGGCATCAGGGACACGTACCTCTCACCCACTCCTAATACAGAGACATCAGGGACACGTACCTCTCACCCCCTCCTAATACACAGGCATGAGGGACACGTACCTCTCACCCCCTCCTAATACACAGGCATCAGGGACATGCACCTCTCACCCCCTCCTAATACACAGGCATCAGGGACACGTACCTCTCACTCCCTCCTAATACACAGACATCAGGGACACATACCTCTCACCCCCTCCTAATACACAGGCATCAGGGACACGTGCCTCTCACCCCCTCCTAATACACAGGCATCAGGGACACGTACCTCTCACCCCCTCCTAATACACAGACATCAGGGACACGTAACTCTCACCCACTCCTAATACACAGGCATCAGGGACACGTACCTCTCACCCCCTCCTAATACACAGGCATCAGGGACACGTACCTCTCAGCCACTCCTAATACACAGGGACACATACCTCTCACCCCCCCCTAATACACAGGCATCAGGGGCACGTACCTCTCACCCCCTCCTAATACACAGGCATCAGGGGCACGTACCTCTCACCCCCTCCTAATACACAGGCATCAGGGACACGTACCTCTCACCCCCTCCTAATACACAGGCATCAGGGACACGTACCTCTCACCCCCTCCTAATACACAGGCATCAGGGACACGTACCTCTCACTCCCTCCTAATACACAGACATCAGGGACACATACCTCTCACCCCCTCCTAATACACAGGCATCAGGGACACGTGCCTCTCACCCCCTCCTAATACACAGGCATCAGGGACACGTACCTCTCACCCCCTCCTAATACACAGACATCAGGGACACGTAACTCTCACCCACTCCTAATACACAGGCATCAGGGACACGTACCTCTCACCCCCTCCTAATACACAGGCATCAGGGACACGTACCTCTCAGCCACTCCTAATACACAGGCATCAGGGACACATACCTCTCACCCCCTCCTCCTAATACACAGAGATCAGGGACACGTACCTCACCCCCTCCTAATACACAGGCATCAGGGACACGTACCTCTCACCCCCTCCTAATACACAGGCATCAGGGACACGTACCTCTCACCCACTCCTAATACACAGGCATCAGGGACACGTACCTCTCACCCCCTCCTAATACACAGGCATCAGGGACACGTACCTCTCACCCCCTCCTAATACACAGGCATCAGGGATACGTACCTCTCACCCCCTCCTAATACACAGGCATCAGGGACACGTACCTCTCACCCCCTCCTAATACACAGATATCAGGGACACGTACCTCTCACCCCCTCCTAATACACAGGCATCAGGGACACGTACCTCTCACCCCCTCCTAATACACAGGCATCAGGGACAAGTACCTCTCACCCCCTCCTAATACACAGACATCAGGGTCACGCACCTCTCACCCCCTCCTAATACACAGGCATCAGGGACACGCACCTCTCACCCCCTCCTAATACACAGGCATCAGGGACACGTACCTCTCACCCCCTCCTAATACACAGACATCAGGGACACATACCTCTCACCCCCTCCTCCTAATACACAGAGATCAGGGACACGTACCTCACCCCCTCCTAATACACAGGCATCAGGGACACGTACCTCTCACCCCCTCCTAATACACAGGCATCAGGGACACGTACCTCTCACCCCCTCCTAATACACAGGCATCAGGGACACGTACCTCTCACCCCCTCCTAATACACAGGCATCAGGGACACGTACCTCTCACCCCTCCTAATACACAGACATCAGGGACACGTACCTCTCACCCCCTCCTAATACACAGGCATCAGGGACACGTACCTCTCACCCACTCCTAATACACAGGCATCAGGGACACGCACCTCTCACCCACTCCTAATACACAGGCATCAGGGGCACGTACCTCTCACCCCCTCCTAATACACAGGGACACGTACCTCTCACCCCCTCCTAATACACAGGCATCAGGGGCACGTACCTCTCACCCCCTCCTAATACACAGGGACACGTACCTCTCACCCCCTCCTAATACACAGGCATCAGGGACACGTACCTCTCACCCCCTCCTAATACACAGGCATCAGGGACACGTACCTCTCACCCCCTCCTAATACACAGGCATCAGGGACACGTACCTCTCACCCACTCCTAATACACAGACATCAGGGACACGTACCTCTCACCCACTCCTAATACACAGGCATCAGGGGCACGTACCTCTCACCCCCTCCTAATACACAGGCATCAGGGACACGTACCTCTCACCCACTCCTAATACGCAGAGATCAGGGACACGTACCTCTCACCTACTCCTAATACACAGGCATCAGGGACACGCACCTCTCACCCCCTCCTAATACACAGGCATCAGGGACACGTACCTCTCACCCACTCCTAATACACAGGCAACAGGGACACGTACCTCTCACCCCCTCCTAATACACAGGCATCAGGGACACGTACCTCTCACCCACTCCTAATACACAGGCATCAGGGACACGCACCTCTCACCCCCTCCTAATACACAGGCATCAGGGACACGTACCTCTCACCCACTCCTAATACACAGGCAACAGGGACACGTACCTCTCACCCCCTCCTAATACACAGACATCAGGGACACGTACCTCTCACCCCCTCCTAATACACAGGCATCAGGGACACGTACCTCTCACCCCCTCCTAATACACAGGCATCAGGGATACGTACCTCTCACCCCCTCGTAATACACAGGCATCAGGGACACGTAGCTCTCACCCCCTCCTAATACACAGACATCAGGGACACGTAGCTCTCACCCCCTCCTAATACACAGGCATCAGGGACACGCACCTCTCACCCCCTCCTAATACACAGACATCAGGGACACGTACCTCTCACCCACTCCTAATACACAGGCATCAGGGACACGCACCTCTCACCCCCTCCTAATACACAGACATCAGGGACACGTACCTCTCACCCCCTCCTAATACACAGGCATCAGGGACACGTACCTCTCACCCACTCCTAATACACAGGCAACAGGGACACGTACCTCTCACCCCCTCCTAATACACAGACATCAGGGACACGTAGCTCTCACCCCCTCCTAATACACAGGCATCAGGGACACGTACCTCTCACCCCCTCCTAATACACAGGCATCAGGGACACGTACCTCTCACCCCCTCCTAATACACAGACATCAGGGACACGTACCTCTCACCCCCTCCTAATACACAGACATCAAGGACACGTACCTCTCACCCCCTCCTAATACAGAGACATCAGGGACACGTACCTCACACCCACTCCTAATACAGAGACATCAGGGACACATACCTCTCACCCCCTCCTAATACACAGACATCAGGGACACGTACCTCTCACCCCCTCCTAATACACAGGCATCAGGGACACATACTCTCACCCCCTGCTAATACACAGACATCAGGGACAGATACTCTCACCCCCTCCTAATACACAGGCATCAGGGACCCATACCTGTCTCATCCCCTCCTAATACACAGACATCAGGGACACGTAGCTCTCACCCCCTCCTAATACACAGGCATCAGGGACACGCACCTCTCACCCCCTCCTAATACACAGGCATCAGGGACACGTACCTCTCACCCACTCCTCCTAATACACAGACATCAGGGACACGCACCTCTCACCCCCTCCTAATACACAGACATCAGGGACACGTACCTCACCCCCTCCTAATACACAGGCAACAGGGACACGTACCTCTCACCCCCTCCTAATACACAGACATCAGGGACACGTAGCTCTCACCCCCTCCTAATACACAGGCATCAGGGACACGTACCTCTCACCCCCTCCTAATACACAGGCATCAGGGACACGTACCTCTCACCCCCTCCTAATACACAGACATCAGGGACACGTACCTCTCACCCCCTCCTAATACACAGACATCAAGGACACGTACCTCTCACCCCCTCCTAATACAGAGACATCAGGGACACGTACCTCACACCCCCTCCTAATACACAGGCATCAGGGACACATACTCTCACCCCCTCCTAATACAGAGACATCAGGGACACGTACCTCTCACCCCCTCCTAATACAGAGACATCAGGGACACGTACCTCTCACCCCCTCCTAATACACAGACATCAGGGACACGTACCTCTCACCCCCTCCTAATACACAGGCATCAGGGACACATACTCTCACCCCCTCCTAATACAGAGACATCAGGGACACGTACCTCTCACCCCCTCCTAATACAGAGACATCAGGGACACGTACCTCACACCCACTCCTAATACAGAGACATCAGGGACACATACCTCTCACCCCCTCCTAATACACAGACATCAGGGACACGTACCTCTCACCCCCTCCTAATACACAGACATCAGGGACAGATACTCTCACCCCCTCCTAATACAGAGACATCAGGGACACGTACCTCTCACCCCCTCCTAATACACAGGCATCAGGGACACGTACCTCTCACCCCCTCCTAATACACAGGCATCAGGGACACGTACCTCTCACCCCCTCCTAATACACAGGCATCAGGGACACATACCTCTCACCCCCTCCTAATACACAGGCATCAGGGACACATACCTCTCACCCCCTCCTAATACAGAGACATCAGGGACACATACCTCTCACCCCCTCCTAATACACAGACATCAGGGACACGTACCTCTCACCCCCTCCTAATACACAGGCATCAGGGACACATACTCTCACCCCCTCCTAATACAGAGACATCAGGGACACGTACCTCTCACCCCCTCCTAATACAGAGACATCAGGGACACGTACCTCACACCCACTCCTAATACAGAGACATCAGGGACACATACCTCTCACCCCCTCCTAATACACAGACATCAGGGACACGTACCTCTCACCCCCTCCTAATACACAGACATCAGGGACAGATACTCTCACCCCCTCCTAATACAGAGACATCAGGGACACGTACCTCTCACCCCCTCCTAATACACAGGCATCAGGGACACGTACCTCTCACCCCCTCCTAATACACAGGCATCAGGGACACGTACCTCTCACCCCCTCCTAATACACAGGCATCAGGGACACATACCTCTCACCCCCTCCTAATACACAGGCATCAGGGACACATACCTCTCACCCCCTCCTAATACACAGGCATCAGGGGCACGTACCTCTCACCCCCCCCTAATACACAGGCATCAGGGACACGTACCTCTCACCCATTCCTAATACACAGGCATCAGGGACACGTACCTCTCACCCCCTCCTAATACACAGGCATCAGGGACACGTACCTCTCACCCCCTCCTAATACACAGGCATCAGGGACACGCACCTCTCACCCCCTCCTAATACACAGGCATCAGGGACATGTACCTCTCACCCCCTCCTAATACACAGGCATCAGGGACACGTACCCCTCACCCCCTCCTAATACACAGACATCAGGGACACGTACCTCTCACCCCCTCCTTATACACAGACGTCAGGGACACGTAGCTCTCACCCACTCCTAATACACAGGCATCAGGGACACGTACCTCTCACCCCCTCCTTATACACAGACGTCAGGGACACGTAGCTCTCACCCACTCCTAATACACAGGCATCAGGGACACGTACCTCTCACCCCCTCCTTATACACAGACGTCAGGGACACGTAGCTCTCACCCGCGCCTAATACACAAACATCAGGGACACATACCTCACCCCCTCCTAATACACAGGCATCAGGGACACGTACCTCTCACCCCCTCCTAATACACAGGCATCAGGGACACGTACCTCTCACCCCCTCCTAATACACAGGCATCAGGGACACGTACCTCTCACCCCCTCCTAATACACAGACATCAGGGACACGTACCTCTCACCCCCTCCTAATACACAGGCATCAGGGACACGTACTTCTCACCCACTCCTAATACACAGGCATCAGGGGCACGTACCTCTCACCCCCTCCTAATACACAGGCATCGGGGACACGTACCTCTCACCCCCTCCTAATACACAGGCATCAGGGACACGTACCTCTCACCCCCTCCTAATACACAGGCATCAGGGACACGTACCTCTCAACCCCGCCTAATACACAGACATTAGGGACACGTACCTCTCACCCACTCCTAATACACAGGCATCAGGGACACATACTCTCACCCCCTCCTAATACACAGGCATCGGGGACACGTACCTCTCACCCCCTCCTAATACACAGGCATCAGGCACACGTACCTCTCACCCCCTCCTAATACACAGGCATCGGGGACAGATACTCTCACCCCCTCCTAATACACAGGCATCAGGGACACGTACCTCTCACCCCCTCCTAATACACAGGCATCAGGGACACGTACCTCTCACCCCCTCCTAATACAGAGACATCAGGGACACATACTCTCACCCCCTCCTAATACACAGACATCAGGGACAGATACTCTCACCCCCTCCTAATACACAGGCATCAGGGACACGTACCTCTCACCCCGCCTAATACACAGACATCAGGGACACGTACCTCTCACCCCCTCCTAATACACAGGCATCAGGGACACGTACCTCTCACCCCCTCCTAATACACAGGCATCAGGGACACATACCTCTCACCCCCTCCTAATACACAGACATCAGGGACACGTACCTCTCACCCCCTCCTAATACAGAGACATCAGGGACACGTACCTCTCACCCCCTCCTAATACAGAGACATCAGGGACACATACCTCTCACCCCCTCCTAATACACAGACATCAGGGACACGTACCTCTCACCCCCTCCTAATACACAGGCATCAGGGACACGTACCTCTCACCCCCTCCTAATACACAGGCATCAGGGACACGTACCTCTCACCCCCTCCTAATACACAGACATCAGGGACACGTACCTCTCACCCCCTCCTAATACACAGACATCAGGGACACGTACCTCTCACCCCCTCCTAATACACAGGCATCAGGGACACGTACCTCTCACCCCCTCCTAATACAGAGACATCAGGGACACGTACCTCTCACCCCCTCCTAATACACAGACATCAGGGACACGTACCTCTCACCCCCTCCTAATACACAGACATCAGGGACACGCACCTCTCACCCCCTGCTAATACACAGACATCAGGGACACATACTCTCACCCTCTCCTAATACACAGACATCAGGGACACGTACCTCTCACCCCCTCCTAATACACAGGCATCAGGGACACGTACCTCTCACCCCCTCCTAATACACAGGCATCAGGGACACATACCTCTCACCCCCTCCTAATACACAGGCATCAGGGACACGTACCTCTCACCCCCTCCTAATACACAGGCATCAGGGACACGTACCTCTCACCCCCTCCTAATACACAGGCATCAGGGACACGTACCTCTCACCCCCTCCTAATACACAGACATCAGGGACACGTACCTCTCACCCCCTCCTAATACACAGGCATCAGGGACACGTACCTCTCACCCCCTCCTAATACAGAGACATCAGGGACACGTACCTCACACCCCCTCCTAATACACAGACATCAGGGACACGTACCTCTCACCCCCTCCTAATACACAGACATCAGGGACATGTACCTCTCACCCCCTCCTAATACACAGGCATCAGGGACACGTACCTCTCACCCCCTCCTAATACACAGGCATCAGGGACACATACTCTCACCCCCTCCTAATACACAGACATCAGGGACAGATACTCTCACCCCCTCCTAATACACAGACATCAGGGACACGTAGCTCTCACCCCCTCCTAATACACAGACATCAGGGACAGATACTCTCACCCCCGCCTAATACACAGGCATCAGGGACACGCACCTCTCACCCCCTCCTAATACACAGGCATCAGGGACACGTACCTCTCACCCACTCCTAATACACAGGCAACAGGGACACGTACCTCTCACCCCCTCCTAATACACAGGCATCAGGGACACGTACCTCTCACCCCCTCCTAATACACAGGCATCAGGGACACGTACCTCTCACCCCCTCCTAATACACAGGCATCAGGGACACGTACCTCTCACCCCCTCCTAATACACAGACATCAGGGACACGTACCTCTCACCCCCTCCTAATACACAGACATCAAGGACACGTACCTCTCACCCCCTCCTAATACACAGACATCAGGGACACGTACCTCTCACCCCCTCCTAATACAGAGACATCAGGGACACATACCTCTCACCCCCTCCTAATACACAGACATCAGGGACACGTACCTCTCACCCACTCCTAATACACAGGCATCAGGGACACATAGCTCTCACCCACTCCTAATACACAGGCATCAGGGACACGTACCTCTCACCCCCTCCTAATACACAGACATCAGGGACACGTACCTCTCACCCACTCCTAATACACAGGCATCAGGGACACGTACCTCACACCCACTCCTAATACAGAGACATCAGGGACACATACCTCTCACCCCCTCCTAATACACAGACATCAGGGACACGTACCTCTCACCCCCTCCTAATACACAGGCATCAGGGACACGTACCTCTCACCCTCTCCTAATACACAGGCATCAGGGACACATACTCTCACCCCCTCCTAATACACAGACATCAGGGACATGTACCTCTCACCCCCTCCTAATACACAGGCATCAGGGACACGTACCTCTCACCCCTCCTAATACACAGACATCAGGGACACTTACCTCTCACCCCCTCCTAATACACAGACATCAGGGACAGATACTCTCACCCCCTCCTAATACACAGACATCAGGGACACGTACCTCTCTCCCCCTCCTAATACAGAGACATCAGGGACACGTGCCTCTCACCCCCTCCTAATACACAGACATCAGGGACACATACCTCTCACCCCCTCCTAATACACAGGCATCAGGGACACGCACCTCTCACCCCCTCCTAATACACAGACATCAGGGACAGATACTCTCACCCCCTCCTAATACACAGGCATCAGGGACACGTACCTCTCACCCCCTCCTAATACACAGACATCAGGGACAGATACTCTCACCCCCTCCTAATACACAGGCATCAGGGACACATACCTCTCACCCCCTCCTAATACAGAGACATCAGGGACACGTACCTCTCACCCCCTCCTAATACACAGACATCAGGGACACGTACCTCTCACCCCCTCCTAATACACAGACATCAGGGACACGTACCTCTCACCCCCTACTAATACACAGGCATCAGGGACACATACTCTCACCCCCTCCTAATACACAGGCATCAGGGACACGCACCTCTCACCCCCTCCTCCTAATACACAGACATCAGGGACACGTACCTCACGCCCCCTCCTAATACACAGACATCAGGGACACGTACCTCTCACCCCCTCCTAATACACAGGCATCAGGGACACGCACCTCTCACCCCCTCCTCCTAATACACAGACAGCAGGAACACGTACCTCTCACCCCCTCCTAATACACAGACATCAGGGACACGTACCTCTCACCCCCTCCTAATACACAGACATCAGGGACACGTACCTCTCACCCCCTCCTAATACACAGGCATCAGGGACACGTACCTCTCACCCCCTCCTAATACACAGGCATCAGGGACACGTACCTCTCACCCCCTCCTAATACACAGACATCAGGGACACGTACCTCTCACCCCCTCCTAATACACAGGCATCAGGGACACGTACCTCTCACCCCCTCCTAATACACAGGCATCAGGGACACGTACCTCTCACCCCCTACTAATACACAGGCATCAGGGACACATACTCTCACCCCCTCCTAATACACAGGCATCAGGGACACGTACCTCTCACCCACTCCTAATACACAGACATCAGGGACACGTACCTCTCACCCCCTCCTAATACACAGGCATCAGGGACACGTACCTCTCACCCCCGCCTAATACACAGGCATCAGGGACACATACCTCTCACCCCCTCCTAATACACAGGCATCAGGGACACGTACCTCTCACCCCCTCCTAATACACAGGCATCAGGGACACGTACCTCTCACCCACTCCTAATACACAGGCATCAGGGACACATACCTCTCACCCCCTCCTAATACACAGGCATCAGGGACACGTACCTCTCACCCCCTCCTAATACACAGGCATCAGGGACACGTACCCCTCACCCCCTCCTAATACACAGGCATCAGGGACACGTACCTCTCACCCCCTCCTAATACACAGGCATCAGGGACATGTACCTCTCACCCCCTCCTAATACACAGGCATCAGGGACACGTACCTCTCACCCCCTCCTAATACACAGGCATCAGGGACACGTACCTCTCACCCCCGCCTAATACACAGACATCAGGGACACATACCTCTCACCCCCTCCTAATACACAGGCATCAGGGACACGTACCTCTCACCCCCTCCTAATACACAGACATCAGGGACACGTACCTCTCACCCCCTCCTAATACACAGGCATCAGGGACACGTACCTCTCACCCCCTCCTAATACACAGACATCAGGGACATGTACCTCTCACCCCCTCCTAATACACAGACATCAGGGACACATACTCTCACCCCCTCCTAATACACAGGCATCAGGGACACGTACCTCTCACCCACTCCTAATACACAGACATCAGGGACACGTACCTCTCACCCCCTCCTAATACACAGGCATCAGGGACACATACCTCTCACCCCCTCCTAATACACAGTCATCAGGGACACGTACCTCTCACCCCCTCCTAATACACAGGCATCAGGGACACGTACCTCTCACCCCCTCCTAATACACAGGCATCAGGGGCACGTACCTCTCACCCACTCCTAATACACAGGCATCAGGGACACGTACCTCTCACCCCCTCCTAATACACAGGCATCAGGGACACGTACCTCTCACCCCCTCCTCATACACAGACATCAGGGACACGTACCTCTCACCCACTCCTAATACACAGGCATCAGGGACACGTACTTCTCACCCACTCCTAATACACAGGCATCAGGGGCACGTACCTCTCACCCCCTCCTAATACACAGGCATCAGGGACACGTACCTCTCACCCCCTCCTAATACACAGACATCAGGGACACGTACCTCTCACCCCCTCCTAATACACAGGCATCAGGGACACGTACCTCTCACCCCCTCCTAATTCACAGGCATCAGGGACACGTACTTCTCACCCACTCCTAATACACAGGCATCAGGGGCACGTACCTCTCACCCCCTCCTAATACACAGACATCAGGGACACGTACCTCTCACCCCGCCCTCCTAATACACAGGCATCAGGTACACGTACCTCTCACCCCCTCCTAATACACAGACATCAGGAACACATACCTCTCACCCACTCCTAATACACAGGCATCAGGGACACGTACCTCTCACCCCCTCCTAATACACAGGCATCAGGGACACGCACCTCTCACCCCCTCCTAATACACAGGCATCAGGGACACGTACCTCTCACCCCCTCCTAATACACAGACATCAGGGACACGTACCTCTCACCCCCTCCTAATACACAGACATCAGGGACACGCACCTCTCACCCCCTCCTAATACACAGGCATCAGGGACACGTACCTCTCACCCCCTCCTAATACACAGGCATCAGGGACACGTACCTCTCACCCCCTCCTAATACACAGACATCAGGGACACATACTCTCACCCTCTCCTAATACACAGGCATCAGGGACACGTACCTCCCACCCCCACCTAATACACAGACATCAGGGACAGATACTCTCACCCCCTCCTAATACACAGACATCAGGGACACGTACCTCTCTCCCCCTCCTAATACACAGGCATCAGGGACACATACTCTCACCCCCTCCTAATACACAGGCATCAGGGACACGTACCTCTCACCCCCTCCTAATACACAGACATCAGGGACACGTACCTCTCACCCCCTCCTAATACACAGACATCAGGGACACATACTCTCACCCTCTCCTAATACACAGACATCAGGGACACGTACCTCTCACCCCCTCCTAATACACAGACATCAGGGACACATACTCTCACCCTCTCCTAATACACAGACATCAGGGACACGTACCTCTCACCCCCTCCTAATACACAGGCATCAGGGACACGTACCTCTCACCCCCTCCTAATACACAGGCATCAGGGACACGTACCTCTCACCCACTCCTAATACACAGGCATCA
The DNA here is from genome assembly GCF_040206685.1 of Ascaphus truei. NCBI lineage: Eukaryota > Metazoa > Chordata > Amphibia > Anura > Ascaphidae > Ascaphus > Ascaphus truei. The sequence goes on from NC_134505.1 coordinate 1,169,313, forward strand.
GGGACATGTACCTCTCACCCCCTCCTAATACACAGGCATCAGGGACACGTACCTCCCACCCCCACCTAATACACAGACATCAGGGACAGATACTCTCACCCCCTCCTAATACACAGACATCAGGGACACGTACCTCTCTCCCCCTCCTAATACACAGGCATCAGGGACACATACTCTCACCCCCTCCTAATACACAGGCATCAGGGACACGTACCTCTCACCCCCTCCTAATACACAGGCATCAGGGACACGTACCTCTCACCCCTCCTAATACACAGGCATCAGGGGCACGTACCTCTCACCCCCTCCTAATACACAGGCATCAGGGACACGTACCTCTCACCCCCTCCTAATACACAGACATCAGGGACACGTACCTCTCACCCCCTCCTAATACACAGGCATCAGGGACACATACTCGAACCCCCTGCTAATACACAGGCATCAGGGACACGTACCTCTCACCCCCTCCTAATACACAGACATCAGGGACACATACCTCTCACCCCCTCCTAATACACAGGCATCAGCGACACGTACCTCTCACCCCCTCCTAATACACAGGCATCAGGGACACGTACCTCTCACCCCCTCCTAATACACAGGCATCAGGGACACATACTCGAACCCCCTGCTAATACACAGGCATCAGGGACACATACTCTCACCCCATGCTAATACACAGGCATCAGGGACACGTACCCCTCACCCCCTCCTAATACACAGACATCAGGGACACGTACCTCTCACCCCCTCCTAATACACAGACATCAGGGACACATACTCTCACCCCCTCCTAATACACAGGCATCAGGGACACATACTCTCACCCCCTCCTAATACACAGACATCAGGGACACGTACCTCACGCCCACTCCTAATACAGAGACATCAGGGACAGATACTCTCACCCCCTCCTAATACACAGACATCAGGGACACGTACCTCTCACCCCCTCGTAATACACAGGCATCAGGGACACGTACCTCTCACCCCCTCCTAATACACAGGCATCAGGGGCACGTACCTCTCACCCCCTCCTAATACACAGACATCAGGGACACGTACCTCTCACCCCCTCCTAATACACAGGCATCAGGGGCACGTACCTCTCACCCCCTCCTAATACACAGACATCAGGGACACGTACCTCTCACCCCCTCCTAATACACAGGCATCAGGGACACGTACCTCTCACCCCCTCCTAATACACAGGCATCAAGGACACGTACCTCTCACCCCCGCCTAATACACAGAGATCAGGGACACGTACCTCTCACCCCCTCCTAATACACAGGCATCAGGGACACGTACCTCTCACCCCCGCCTAATACACAGGCATCAGGGACACGTATCTCTCACCCCCTCCTAATACACAGACATCAGGGACAGATACTCTCACCCCCTCCTAATACACAGGCATCAAGGACACGTACCTCTCACCCCCGCCTAATACACAGAGATCAGGGACACGTACCTCTCACCCCCTCCTAATACACAGGCATCAAGGACACGTACCTCTCACCCCCGCCTAATACACAGAGATCAGGGACACGTACCTCTCACCCCCTCCTAATACACAGGCATCAGGGACACGTACCTCTCACCCACTCCTAATACACAGGCATCAGGGACACGTACCTCTCACCCCCTCCTAATACACAGACATCAGGGACACGCACCTCTCACCCCCTCCTAATACACAGACATCAGGGACACGCACCTCTCACCCCCTCCTAATACACAGGCATCAGGGACACATACCTCTCACCCCCGCCTAATACAGAGACATCAGGGACACATACCTCTCACCCCCGCCTAATACATATATGTTGTGTTGGGAGTGGCATCACCAACCCCTTTAGCTAGTGACATCCAAGCGCTAACTACTCCCATACCTCCCTCCCCCACGAATGTGATGGTGGCCGTCTTGGTGTCGGACAGGAACTCTCGGCTCTCCACCTCGCCACCTCCGTTCCTGGACTTGCAGAAGAACAGCTCCAGTTTGTCCAAGAGCTTGTCTTCGGGGACGGACGCCGGAAGATTAGACACCAGGATCTTATGCGAGCTGATGGTCGTATCCACCTACGGAGAAGAAGACAACAACAGTTTGAGGTTTGGTTACTCCGTGGGGGGTGCTGAAGGGAGTTGGCACGGGTTCTGGCATGGGTTGTGGCACCCTCGCCTCTTGACTGCACCCTTGCCTCTTGGCTGCACCCTTGTCTCTTGGTTGCACCCACGCCTCTTGGCTGCACCCTTGCCCCTTGGCTGCACCCACGCCTCTTGGCTGCACCCACGCCTCTTGAGCGGGAGATTCCAAAGTCACGCCCCACCATGCCTTGCTGCTGTGGATGCAAAGCATTGTGGGAAGCTCCTGCTATCCTTCCCCTCCCCCCCCCCCCTCCGTGTGCTAATGTACAGTTTGGGGGTCTTACTAATTGCGCAGTCCCCACACGGGCTCAGGAACCCGCCATACAGCCCGGGAGCCGCCATTCCAGATGTGTTTTGGTGAACTCTTTGAAGACACCTCAAGCACCTCTTGTGGTTCCCAAAATCCCCTGTTGGGAATCACTCACCCATGCCGTGAGTACAGCCCCCTCTGTTACAACCCTATGTCGACGTGTCTCTTGTCCTCTCTCTCCTTTATTCTCCCACACCACTAGTTTATGGTAGGTAAAATATGCAACAAAGCACAAAGATAGACAACCCACGTGTGTAGCTGCATCATGTCTTCCAACACTCATCACCCAGAATCCTCGTCTGCAGCCTAACCACTGCGTGACGTAACAATGGGGATCGATGAAGCAAGTTTGAGGACCTGTCGAAGACATGCAGATACACACACGGAGTCGTCTTGGCTGTTACTTGGGCGCAATGGAGGGTCTTTATCAGCATGTGGTGCAGAACAGGGCAATACAGTACGACCTGTGAAACATTCAACTTTGGGTTTTTTTGGGCGACAGACAAGGATTCTGGGTAGTAGGACTCCTGTATGATTCAGGTCACAGGCCAAGATAATCCCCCCACCCGCCCCGGGACTTACACTGAGAACATCCAGTATCATAAGTTCCACAGGCTCGGCCTTCACGTTTATCCGACATTCTTCAATCTCTACCTGGTGATATTTTTTCCCGATGACTTTCAAGGCGACTGAGGAAGAACGAAACGAATAAATCTCGTTAATGGAAGTGTCTCTCTTCTCGATCATTTGGTCTGCCACCTTCTTCTTTTCGGAGGACCTATCGGTGGAAGGGGAGGTCCCTTTGCGTGACGGCAGGTTCGGGGGCGTAATACAGTGTACCTTCGCACAGAAAGGAGACGCTAAAGTCGAAACCCTCCCGTGAACCATCTTACGGTGCTCACAAGCTAACCTTCCTGAGTTAACCCATACATCATGCTCCTGAAAGGCTGTGAAGCCTGGCGCCTGTGGAGGGACAGCTGGTGTCGCACATGTGGACTCATTACAAATCTCTCAACTGACTCACGATGAACTGAAGTACTATATTAGTCGAGCGTACTGCTACTTTTGATGTACAAAACTGGGGTCCTGCTACTTTTTAAAAAATGTACAGAAAGGGGATTCATTTTTAATAATCCATCTCTTCTCATCTTGAAGCCATCTGTATCAGTAAACCCCAAGAGGGGCAAAAACCATTGCCCCCGGAGGAGTCTGCAACGCATTGACGATGCAGGGACCACTGGCTCACATCGCTTCGCATTCTGGGTCTTGTTCGACCCTATGAAGAAACAATAGCCTACCAATCCCAGAATCCTCAGGGGGGCAGGACAGTTTGGTCAAGTCCTGGGTTGTTGGGTTCATCCACCATGTGACCTATCTAGCCAACGCATCCCCGCTTCTCACCTCCTGGTTTCTCAAAGGTGATGAGCGCAGTTCCGCCGGCGAGAGGATACAAGATTCGGTGTTTGACACACATCCCGTTTTCTGATACCTTCTCGCCAAGTTTTCCCTTGAAGGCCATTTTCCTCTCGATTCCGGACGCTGAAATCTGCGGAGAAGGTTTATGAACATGGCCTTAGAAGCTCCAGATCTGAAGCAAGTAGCTCGGTCGCAGTATCAATTTGGTTTACCCTTCTGTTGTAGACACCTTTCCGGTGGAAGGCACCTTACATGCCAGAAGGTGCCTTTGGGCAAAAAGGCTGCTTAGTAAATAAGGCCCATTTAATTGACACCAAAATTAGGTTGTAAGCACGTTCTTACACAAATCAGTTGACCATATAGACTAGAATGGGATCACCATTTTACACACATCCTTTGCCCCTATGGACTTCAGTAGGATGAGACCTCTTATCTCTTGTCACACCAAGCCTATGGGGTAGAGGTAAAGCATTGGTACCAGTATATGGAAGGTCCTGAGTTCGATCCCTGCATGTGTATTATCTCAAATGTATTAATGTTCAATTCCCACATGGTGTGAGCATGTGTCCGTTAGTCAATAAAGCATTGAATTGAATATTTTTTTTAAAAATATTAAAAACTATGTTGCGTGCGAGAGCTGACAGCTGCATATGCAGCGAGGAGAGCACACGCGGACACAGTCCTATGACGTGAGGAGACAGATCTAGTCTGCCGGTGACATTTTAACGCGATCCCGGTTATAACGCGGTCTCATTATGTGGACTCCAAGGACCATGTTATAGTGGGGTTCAGCTGTATATAGTAAAGGTAACATCCGTTACCTCTGAAGGCATTCCCGGAACTATCACTCACCACATCCAGCTTCTCCGTGTCTTTGACGACCTGATCTATCTGGTCTATAATTTCTTGGCGGCGTTTCTCGAGTTGACCCTTCTCATTCCATATGGCGTTAACGTTCTCCTGCCAGAGGAATAGCCAATGAGTATTTAAGATATTGGGGGAGACATGTATACGGACAGATCCACAAAGCTCAATTCAGTGACTTGACGTGCAGGTCAGCCTCAAGGGAGGTCAACCGGACGTGGAGTCCTACCGAAGTATCTCCAAAGGACAGCGACGTAACGTCAAGTCGTGTGTTCCCCCCGCAAAGAGCGTAGCATTGACTGTAGTGGCCTTTAGTGATGATGACATGCCAATGAGATGTCATCATAAGGGCGCATATTTACTAAAGCCCGTTAACGCGGGGACTTGAACCCGAAACTATTCCGAGGCACTGAAATACAGTCGGGCTTTTAGAAGGTCTGGATGGGTGTAAAACCACAGGTTAGCACTGTATGTATATCTTTATTTATATAGTGCCGACAGTCTACACAGCGCTTTGCAAAGACAATACAGTACAGGGAATTATACTACAATATGTGCAACAAAATCAGGCAACAGGAAGGGAAATCCCTGCCCCGGAGAGCTTACAATCTAAGCGGTATGTTGGGAGAGTTGCAGAGACAGCAGGTGAGGGAATAAGTGCAGTACAGGCATACCCCGCATTAACGTACGCAATGGGACCGGAGCATGTATGTAAAGCGAAAATGTACTTAAAGTGAAGCACTACCTTTCCCCCACTTATCGATGCATGTACTGTACTGCAATCATCATATACGTGCATAACTGATGTAAATAACGCATGTGTAACAGGCTCTATAGTCTCCCCGCTTGCGCACAGCTTCAGTACAGGTAGGAACTAGTATTGCTGTTCAGGACGTGCTGACAGGCGCATGCGTGAGCTGCCGTTCTCCTGTTGAGCGATATGTACTTACTCGCGAGTGTACTTAAAGTGAGTGTCCTTAAACCGGGGTATGCCTGTAGATGGCAGGGCTTGGCCACCATGGTTGGTAGGAGTGACTGTGGGCGTGGGACAGTAGATGGCAGGGCTTGGACACCATGATTGGTAGGAGAGACTGTGGGTGTGGGACAGTAGATGGCAGGGCTTGGCCACCATGGTTGGTAGGAGTGATTGTGGGTGTGGGACAGTAGATGGCAGTGCTTGGACACCATGGTTGGTAGTAGTGACTGTGGGTGTGGGACAGTAGATAGCACAGTGCTGGCCACCATGGTTGGTAGGAGAGACTGTGGGTGTGGGACATTAGCCAGGACTCCAGGCTGTTGGGATACTTCTTTTGAGAGGTGAGTATTACGGTTGGTCGGTATTAAATAAGATGGGTTAACACCATTGGCAGGGAAAGCGGTGGCATGGGGGCGTGGGTGAGAGCAGGTGTGTATATGGCTGAATCCAGGATTAATTAGCATTAATGAACTAACATAGTGTTATCACAGTCTGGACGGGCGTTACGCTAATGACATACTTACCGTCACGTTGTTGGAAGATAACCCAACGTTATGCTAACGAGATGTAGAACGGCTGTTCTTTTTGTATATAATTAGTGTTAACCTCAGGGGGACATCCTGTCCGTTCCTGTTATAGAGGACGTCACGTTATGGGCGCGGATTTAACTGAGCTTTGTAGATCTGGACCGTAGTTGTATATAGCGGAGAGCGAAAGAAGACATGTCCATCGTGGTCAACTTCCATCTATATGCTTATGTCGTAATGGTGGATAGCTATGTGTGTCATAATGGTGGGTAGCTATGTGTGTCGTAGTGAAGGATAGCTGTGCATGCTGTAGTGTAGCCGAGAGAGGAGCTCTGCGATAGATAGCTGTGCATGTCATCATGACGGATAGCTGTGTGCGTCTGACAAGCAGTCACAGTTCTGTAGTGATCTCTCTGGCTTGGGGCAATGAACCCAGTCAACAGACCTCCCACTTCCGCTGCTCATCGTTCCTCTCCTGCTCCTGTTTGGCGATCCTCTTTTCAATTGTAACTCTTCTGTCCTTCAGCTTCTGAGCAATGGACTCTGCCTCCTCTTTTGCCTTCTCCAACTTGGCTGCATCTTCCAACAGGTCCGAGTATTGTTCCTGGTAAGGAAGACAAGAGATTGTTGAAGCAATATTCCAAGGACTCATTAAAAACATCTGTAACCCACCTCCTAAAGGGTTACTAACATGACTAGGTTCCCAACCGGGGTTGCTATGGGGATCCAGATGTTACACAGGGGTGTTTAAGGAGGAGGGGCTTTTCTAGAAGGTTAGGTTCCAGGAGGACATGAGGAGAGGAGCCTCGGGGAGAATGGATAAGTCATGTGTAGACAGTAATAATATAGACTTGTTAGGATTCCTATGGGGACCCAGAGTAATCGGATCAATACGATGATGGTTCCGAAGCAACAAGGGGGGCCGGGTCCCACATTTACGTCAAAGTACCTCCATCTGAGTGGTGAGATCGGGCACTGACGGAAGAACTGTATTCATGTACGTCTGTTATAAAGTCCAGTACAACGTTGTTGACATGTGTGTGAGCGGACCCGGACCATGGAGACACGAATAAGTGAGAGGTGTACTACAAGAGTTCCTGGCGCCCATTATTCTACAACCTCGCTACCTCATCGCCCCGCCGCCTTAAAAATAAATATGTGCACAAGTCAAGAGTCTGACAAGTTAATAGGGACAGAGTTTCCCGCCAAGTCAAGAGGGACAGAGTTTCCCGCCAAGTCATGAGGGACAGAGTTTCCCGCCAAGTCAAGAGGGACAGAGTTTCCCGCCAAGTCATGAGGGACAGGGTTTTCCGCCAGGTCATGAGGGACAGAGTTTCCCGCCAAGTCAAGAGGGACAGAGTTTCCCGCCAAGTCATGAGGGACAGAGTTTCCCGCCAAGTCATGAGGGATAGAGTTTCCCGCCAAGTCAAGAGGGACAGAGTTTCCCGCCAAGTCATGAGGGACAGGGTTTTCCGCCAGGTCATGAGGGACAGAGTTTCCCGCCAAGTCAAGAGGGACAGAGTTTCCCGCCAAGTCATGAGGGACAGAGTTTCCCGCCAAGTCATGAGGGATAGAGTTTCCCGCCAAGTCATGAGGGACAGGGTTTCCCGCCAGGTCATGAGGGACAGAGTTTCCCGCCAAGTCATGAGGGACAGAGTTTCCCGCCAAGTCATGAGGGACAGGGTTTCCCGCCAAGTCATGAGGGACAGGGTTTCCCGCCAGGTCATGAGGGACAGAGTTTCCCGCCAGGTCATGAGGGAGAGAGTTTCCCGCCAAGTCATGAGGGACAGAGTTTCCCACCAAGTCATGAGGGACAGAGTTTCCCGCCAAGTCATGAGGGACAGAGTTTCCCGCCAAGTCAAGAGGGACAGAGTTTCCCGCCAAGTCATGAGGGACATAGTGTCCATGATGTATCTGGTACATGATAATGGCCCCTGGGGTGCCAGGAAACACGCCATAATATGTACGCCATAAGGGCACTCTAATGGTTAATACGATGCATAAAGAACACGCATGTATTACCTGTGCACGGGTAACAGCTTAGGCAGCGAGAGGAGGTGGAACGGGACATACCTTGAACTTCTTTATCTCGTCTCTGTACCCTTGTTCTGTCATTGGTGTAGTGGTTAAGGGACGTGTCTCCTTGCTGCCCTCCATGTGTACGTAGTCCTACAAGGTACAAGCTGGTCAAGGTCCAGTTCCACATATCATAAAAAAAGATCTGTACAAAGCACTTTTACCTTCTCTTACACACGCTAATATCCCTTTGACCCTTATAAGGGTTCCATGTAAAAATGGATTCCAGGCAAAAAAGGTGACACATCGTGTGCTCATTTGCATGTCGTTTCCCAGAACCCCTTGCTGCAGTGTATGCTAAGTGATAATGGGCGAAAGGCAGGGTTGCAGACCAGTCTAAGACATGTGAATGTGCTCACACGCGATATTCTTTATTCGATATGTACTATATGGGGGAGGTTTTTTGTGGCCTTTTACACCCACCATAACTTAAAATGTGTAGAGGATGGATGGATGGGTGGATGGGTGGATGGATGGATGGGTGGATGGGTGGATGGGTGGATGGATGGATGGATGGATGGGTGGGTGGGTGGATGGATATTTGTATATAAACACTAGAATGCATAACTCTATATTATATGTATAACTACGTAATTCTACATACGCACACACACACGTGTGTGTGTGTGTGTATATATTTATATATATACACACACACACACACACACACACACACACACACACACACACACACACACACACACACACACACACACACACACACACACACACACACACACACACACACACACACTGCATACGCTAGAGATAGTGCCTAGTCATACTCTGTAGTGGTTTATATAGCAGTAAGATCCTGTTCAGTAGGAGATCCTGAGCATTAATGTGCTGCCATCTAACCCTACCAGAGCTGCCCCACTGCAGTGCGCAGTACAAACTCCATCTCTCGCCCGCAGAGCTTGCAATCTAAAGCCGTACCTGCGGCACAGGGAGAGCCGGTAACTGATTGGACGCCAGACCCTGGGGGAAGCGCAGCGTTATCTTCAGTCTCTCTCCTTCCCTCTGTGTCATCTGACAAACGAGATGGGCCAATCACAAGCCAAGCCTCGATTGCAAGCTCTTGGGGGGAGGAAAGATGGGCAGTGATTGATTTGCTCTACTGGAAAGAGCTGTGGAGATAACATGAAGGGCCCGGGAACCCATCGGGGTTAGTGAGGAGGCTCCAAGGGGGTCGCCAAAAAAAAACACATCTGTAATGGCGGCTCCCGGGCAGTATAGCGGGGTCCTGAGCCCGTGTGAGGGTAGCGCACTTAGTAAGGCCCCAAACTGCACCTAAGCACGGGGGACTAAATATAGCTGTCCCTGACTGCAGGAGCGTCCCACAATGCTTTGCAGCGACAGCAGCAAGGCATGGTGGGGCGTGACTTTGGAAGCTCCCGCAGTGAATGGCAGCTATACTGCCTGGGATCGGGCACACAGTTTGGGGGATTATTAAGCGTGCGTTCCCCCCACGAGCTCAGGACAGTATATACTGCCTGGGATCGGGCACACAGTTTGGGGGATTATTAAGCGTGTGTGTCCCCCCCACGCGCTCAGGACACTATATACTGCCTGGGATCGGGCACACAGTTTGGGGGATTATTAAGCGTGTGTTCCCCCCACGCGCTCAGGACACTATATACTGCCTGGGATCGGGCACACAGTTTGGGGGATTATTAAGCGTGTGTTCCCCCCACGCGCTCAGGACACTATATACTGCCTCGGTTCAGTCACACAGTTTGGGGGATTATTAAGCGTGTGTTCCCCCACGCGCTCAGGACACTATATACTGCCTGGGATCGGGCACACAGTTTGGGGGATTATTAAGCGTGCGTTCCCCCCACGAGCTCAGGACAGTATATACTGCCTGGGATCGGTCACACAGTTTGGGGGATTAGTAAGCGTGTGTGTCCCCCCCATGCGCTCAGGACACTATATACTGCCTGGGATCGGGCACACAGTTTGGGGGATTATTAAGCGTGTGTTCCCCCCACGCGCTCAGGACACTATATACTGCCTGGGATCGGGCACACATTTTGGGGGATTATTAAGCGTGTGTGTCCCCACACGCTCAGGACACTATATACTACCTGGGATCGGCACACAGTTTGGGGGGTTATTAAGCGTGTGTTCCCCCCACGTGCTCAGGACACTATATACTGCCTGGGATCAGTAACACAGTTTGGGGGATTATTAAGCGTGTGTTCCCCCACGAGCTCAGGACACTATATACTGCCTGGGATCAGTCACACAGTGTGGTTAGCGATAATCCGAGGAGTCGTCAATAAGATTTATTCATTAGGGGCTCAAATATTGTCTAGCAGGGGTGAGCACAGTGTAAAAAAGTCTGGGGACCGCTGTGTTGCATCATTCGCCGTGAGGCCTGACATCGTAATTGTTCTATAAATTCTTTAAGACTAATTAGCAACTGTTCTTAATGGGCAGGGCCAAGCTCAGCCAGTCCTAGTTTTACACCACCCCCGTTATATGAAAAATACTTGTAAAATAATTAGAATTCTGCAATTACAGAATAATAGAGAAATGCCTGATTTAGGAATAATATCATTGTAAATATAGGATCATTATCTTACGCTATGTGGTAGATCCTCAGCAATTAAAGCGTTGAATACTTAACGATATCCTCATAAATGAACAAGTATTTTCATGCAGCTGGTTGTGACAGATCCACTGTGATCATTCTAATGATAGAGGTAACTAAGAATTTTAATTAGTTAGTGCTAGGACCTGCGATATTTGCTTATGCCTTGGTATGGCTCGCAAGCTTACAATGCTTTGGCTAAAGGGTTTAACTAAATGACCATTTTTCAAGAGCATACATATATAGGTATTGCACTGTGTATTGTTGTCATATTGTATGTAGCTCTGGGCTTTGTTTTTTGTTGTAAACATCTCGTTAAGGGCTAACGAGGGATCTTCGCAGCTCAGTAACGAGGCGGGACGTGCTGTTTTCAGCCGTAACGAGCCCGTGCGTGACTATAACGGACGTTAGCGCTAATGAGATGCAGAAGAGGCGTTCCCTGTAGCAGCGCAGATTCCCCAGGGCGCCGTTATAGTTACCGCCGGGATTTAACTTGACGTTAGTTAGGTCAGAGCGAAAGATGGCGTTACTCACGCCCAGACCCTGACATAGGGCTGTTACAGGGTGTGTGGGTAAGCGTAAGATCGCAGGTATAATGTATCTATCATATTGTTAATTACAGGGTTACCTCACGTGGCGTTAAGTCGACGCTAATGACATCACTACCGCCCGTGGTTTTTGCATATAATTAGCTTTGTGGATAGCGGTTAAACCCAGGGAAGCTGACGGGCACAAGACTTTAAACTAAAAACCAGGGGCACTCCCTGCTGGTTAGGTACAGCTGGAGGGCGGGCTGTTAATTTTCGTACAGGTTTTGCAGACAGTGGTAAAACACCCTGTGTGTGCTTTGGTAAACCAGGCTCAGCTGAGCCTGGACCTCTCGGGAACTTTTAGGATATCCGAGTGTGACCCGCTGCGGTGATCGAGAGATTATACTTACCCCGTCCTCCATTGCTTGGCCTTGAACCTACAAGGGGAGCACTGAGGGGTGAGTATAAGGAGTATTAGGAGTATTAGGAGTAAAGGAGTATAAGGACTCGGAGTATAAGGAGTATAAGGAGTTTAGGGAGTTTAGGGAGTATAAGGAGTTTAGGGAGAATAGAGAGAATAGAGGAGTATAAGGAGTACTGTATAAATATATATATATATATATTTCTGAAAGCATTGTATGTAGTGAACAAATAGAGAGAGAACCCTATATAGCACTCGGGTTCACGCTCTGATGATGGGTGAGTGATTTAAAACATATTCTTTATTAATAGCATAATTTAAAATAGTAGGTGTTGGAGCAACGTACTGGAGGTAGGTTGACCCTAGATAGTAGTAGCCGTATTGGCTCCGGATCAGAGAGTATCTTATATACCAGATATAACTATATTGGAACACTGGTAACAGAGCAGCACAGAGATCCTGATGGGGACCTGTGTGATAGGTGTGTGCTGCGGGGTGTGCTAAAATAGGTACTGAGAAGACATATCACATAGTGGCAGAGTCTGCGTAAGCCCTTTTAATAAGGTGGTATGTGTGATATGTTGATGCTGATAGACACTGGGAACAAATATATATCGTGATAATCAGTGGTCGTATGTGCTGTCAGCTATGTTGTCACTCTGTATATAGGGGTGTATCCAGCTGAGTGTCAGACGGACCTGAGGTAACCTTGAAATGCTATACTGCAGGGATAAGTGTCCTGCGTTGACCTCTAGGGCTGTGTGTAGCAGGTAGGTAGTATAAATTGTAAGCAGAAGGTAAGGTTATAGGGACCTTTATCAGGAAGGCACTATAGCTAGATGGTGTGTGGTCATGATCCTATATCAGAGGGTAAGCTGAAGGTAGGCACAGATAGTGACCCTATGTGCTGCTGTCCAGAATATCCTTAACAGCGGCGCAGCTAGGATGTTACTGCGGGTAACCATAAATCAGTACATCTATGTAAGTTTAGCACTCTCCAAACAGACGCCACACAGTAGAGGCTTGCAATGACCATCGGGGCACTTTTAGCCTGTATATCCTGCACGGGCAGGCTGCCGCATGAACTCGCGGTTAGAGATACATAATGCGGAGGCAGTCACTGGTCTGTGCGTGCACGTGGGAGAAGGGAGCCAACCCCCTATCACCCTAGCATTGTATGTATGTATGTTTCACTGTGTTCCCTGTCCCTAGCGGCAATCTCATTGGTCCCTTGGCCCGCCGCCCGCCCACCTCTCATTGGCCTCACACACTCACACCACCCCCTTGGCCCGCCCCCCACACCTCTCATTGGCCTGAGGCGGAGTGACGGGCCAAAGGTCCAAAAAAAAACACACACACACACACACACCTCTCTCTGTCCTCTCCCCCCCCATCACACTCACCTCCCCCCCTCCGCTCCACTCACCTCCCGCTCCACTCATCTCCCCGGTGCTCCACTCACCTCCCTCCCGCTCCACTCACCTCCCTCTCCACTCACCTCCCTCTCGCTGCACTCCCTCTCCACTCACCTCCCTCCACCTCCCTCCCGCTCCACTCACCTACCTCCACCTCCCTCCCGCTCCACTCACCTCCCTCTCCACTCACCTCCCTCCCGCTCCACTTACCTCCCGCTCCACTCACCTCCCGCTCCACTCACCTCCCCCCCGCTCCACTCACCTCCCGCTCCACTCACCTCCCGCTCCACTCACCTCCCTCCCCGGCGCAGGGACAGGCAGTGGGCAGGGCAGCCTGCCGCTACCACGCGGCACCTAAGATGGCGGCGGACGGAAGGACCCCCTTCCTCCCTCGCGGACTAAGTAACATGGCGGCGGCCGGAAGGAGAGGTCCCGCTCCACTCACCTCCCTCCCGCTCCACTCACCTCCCCCCCCGATGCTCCACTCACCTCCCCCCCCGATGCTCCACTCACCTCCCCCCCCGATGCTCCACTCACCTCCCCCCGATGCTCCACTCACCTCCCCCCCTGATGCTCCACTCACCTCCCCCCCGATGCTCCACTCACCTCCCCCCCCTGATGCTCCACTCACCTCCCCCCCCGATGCTCCACTCACCTCCCCCCCGATGCTCCACTCACCTCCCCCCCGATGCTCCACTCACCTCCCCCCGATGCTCCACTCACCTCCCCCCCCCGATGCTCCACTCACCTCCCACCCCCCGATGCTCCACTCACCTCCCCCCCTCCCCGGCGGGGGGACAGGCAGCTGACACGCGGCACCTAAGATGGCGGCGGCCGGAAGGAGAGGTGACGTGTGTGTGTGTCACTGTGTGTGTGTGTGTCACTGTGTGTCACTGTGTGTCACTGTGTGTGTGTGTGTGTGTGTGTGTGTGTGTGTGTGTGTGTGTGTGTGTGTGTGTGTGTGTGTGTGTGTGTGTGTGTGTGTGTGTGTGTGTGTGTGTGACACTGTGTGTGTGTGGGACACTGTGTGTGTGTGTGTGTGTGTGTGTGACACTGTGTGTGTGTGTGTGTGACACTGTGTGTGTGGGACACTGTGTGGGACACTGTGTGTCTGTGTGTGTGTGTCAGGCACTGTAGGGTGGGGACCGGAGCTACGGGGGGGGGAGGGGTCAGGAGCGTAGAGAGAGGGGGGAGCCGAGAAGTATACAGGGGGAGTGGAGAGGAGGGACCCTCCTGTCCACTGTCCCCCCCTCCTGTCCACTGTCCCCCCCTCCTGTCCACTGTCCCCACCCCCTCCCCTCCTCCTGTCCACTGTCCGCCACCCTTTTCCCCCCCTCTCCCCCCCCCCCCCTTTCCTAGCGGGAAATTTAACTCACGGGCAACGCCGGGTCTCTCAGCTAGTATATATATATATATGTATATTTATTCATACATATACGTGTGTGTGTGTGTATATATTTATAAATAAATAATGATCATTATATATATATATATATCTGTACACACCTAAATATATCATTATTAATAATATGTATAAGGTGGCAACACAGTCAGTAGCGCAGTACAACAAGGGACTGACACTTTTATAGGGGTTTCCTATAAACCCCACCGCTCATTTTCTGCCACAAAGAGGGCGGTGACCCGGAGAGGTGACCCCGACCCGGAGTACGGTGACCCGGAGGAGAGGTGACACTGACCCCGAGGATGGTGACCCGGAAGAGAGGTGACAGGCACAGCGTGTCCCAATACTGAGCATAGAGACCCCAATACATCAGTGACCCCACTAACGCCGCGTAGGCTGTTGATTGTTACGGACTAGGGCAACTCTCCGTTGCCCGTTCGTTTCGCAGCCAAGGTAACCCCCTAACCTTACCCTAAAACCCCCTAACCTCAACTCCTTACCCTAAAACCCTGTAACCTTACCCCTACCCCCCTAACCTTACCCTAAAACCCCCTAACCTCAACTCCTTACCCTAAAACCCTGTAACCTTACCCCTACCCCCCTAACCTTACCCTAAAACCCCCTAACCTCAACTCCTTACCCTAAAACCCTGTAACCTTACCCCTACCCCCCTAACCTTACCCCTTATCTTAAAACCCCTAACCTCAACTCCTTACCCTAACCCGTTGACCCCTTACCCTAAAACCCTGTAACGTTACTTCTACCCTTAACTCCGTAACCTTACCCCCTAACCCTACCCCTTATCTTAAAATCCCTAACCTTAATCCCTTAACTTTATCCCTTACCCTAAAACCCCCCTAAAGTTAACCCCTAAAGCTCACGCTAATCACTTACCTTAGGGGGCGAAACGGGTGTCGACTGAACGGCAGAGGTGAAAGGTCGAATTCCGTGTTTGTACGGGGCTGTGGCGGGGGGGGGGGGGGGAGAAATCCTATAAGCAGTTATTCAATCAGAAACAAGTTGCTTACCTGTGTTGCTTGTCTCCTCTCCTTCTCTCTCCTTCACTGTCCTCTAATTCTCTCTCCTCACTCCTCTCTTTCCTTCTCTCTCTCCCTCTCTCCTCTCTCTTTCCTTCTCTCTCTCTCTCCTTCTCTCTCCTTCTCTCTCCTCTCTCTCCCTCTCTCTCTCTCCTCTATCCTTCTCTCTCCTTCTCTCTCCCTCTCTCTCTCTCCTTCTCTCTCTCTCCTTCTCTCTCCCTCTCCCTCTCTCCTTCTCTCTCCTCTCTCCCTCTCTCTCTCTCTCCTCTCTCCTCTCTCACTGCCTCTCCCTTTTGCAATTTCAGCTTTCACTTTCACTTCTGGAGAAGGAACAAGGTTGGCCTGTTACCCACCCACATACAATGTGGTTCCAGTTCCACTTGTGATAACTCTCTGCAAACCCTCCTACTGTCTCTGTAAGGTCCCCCTACGCTTACCACTTAGACCAAAGGTGCTCAACTCCAGCCCTCAAGCCACCCCCAACAGGTTTAGAGGAGTGTGTGAGTGCACAGATCACACAGCTCCTCCTCCTCTCCTCCATGGCTGCAGTGTGTGTGTGTGTGCACAGATCACGCAGCTCCTCCTCCTCTGCCTGGCTGCAGTGTGTGTGTGTGTGTGCACAGATCACGCAGCTCCTCCTCCTCTCCTCCATGGCTGCAGTGTGTGTGCACAGATCACGCAGCTCCTCCTCCTCTGCCTGGCTGCAGTGTGTGTGTGTGTGTGCACAGATCACGCAGCTCCTCCTCCTCTCCATGGCTGCAGTGTGTGTGTGTGTGCACAGATCACACAGCTCCTCCTCCTCTGCCTGGCTACAGTGTGTGTGTGTGTGTGTGTGTGTGCGCACAGATCACGCAGCTCCTCCTCTCCCTGGCTGCAGTGTGTGTGTGTGTGTGTGTGTGTGCACAGATCACACAGCTCCTCCTCCTCTCCCTGGCTGCAGTGTGTGTGTGTGTGTGCACAGATCACGCAGCTCCTCCTCCTCTCCCTGGCTGCAGTGTGTGTGTGTGTGTGTGTGTGCACAGATCACGCAGCTCCTCCTCCTCTCCCTGGCTGCAGTGTGTGTGTGTGTGTGTGTGTGTGCACAGATCACGCAGCTCCTCCTCCTCTCCCTGGCTGCAGTGTGTGTGTGTGCACAGATCACGCAGCTCCTCCTCCTCTCCCTGGCTGCAGTGTGTGTGTGTGCACAGATCACGCAGCTCCTCCTCCTCTCCCTGGCTGCAGTGTGTGTGTGTGTGTACACAGATCACGCTGCTCCTCCTCCTCTCCCTGGCTGCAGTGTGTGTGTTCACAGATCACGCTGCTCCTCCTCCTCTCCCTGGCTGCAGTGTGTCTGTGTGTGTGCACAGATCACGCAGCTCCTCCTCCTCTCCCTGGCTGCAGTGTGTGTGTGTGTGTGTGTGTGTGTGTGTGTGTGCACAGATCACGCAGCTCCTCCTCCTCTCCCTGGCTGCAGTGAGTGTGTGTGTGCACAGATCACCCAGCTCCTCCTCCTCTCCCTTGCTGCAGTGAGTGTGTGTGCGTGTGTGGAATTGTGGGTGTGTCATGGATAGTGTATGTGCACCGATCACTCTGCCCCTCCTCTCCCTGGCTGCAGCGTGTGTGTGTGTGTATAATTGTACACGCAATTGCACGACTCATTCGTATCGGAAATAACGCCACGAGCCACGGTTGGGGCAGAACACTTTAATGGGCCACGTGCAAATGGTTTCCATAAGCCGGTGTGTCGCGAAAATGGCTTAAGAGGTCATCTGGAACAGATTTGGTACATCGTTCAATAAAGACTCCATTAGAAGGTCTAAGGTTACCTTAAACAGAGAGTGTAAAGGTGTATGGAGCCCTCCACCTTCTCGGAGTAATATCAGGTTGTGAGCGCCCAATGTCTGCCATCATTCTGTTCTACACGCCTTGTACGGCATCTCCAGCCCGCCGCCCTGGCGAATGACGGCAATCTGTCTAGATTTGGCTTTAGTACTGCACCAAACCCTGGTAGATTGTCGTCGTCATCATCATCATCATCATCATCATCAATAGGATAGAACATCAGGTATGGAAGTCCACCAAGATGTCCAGGGACATGGCCACTGGCCGTTGTGGTTGGGTTTGGGAGAACAAGTGGTGTAGTGTTTCCCACAACATCGGGGGCGTGGCGGTGGCGCCGTGTTCTAGACAACAGCCGACGCCTTGACCCCGTCAACATGTTGATAGCTCTTTTTACAGCTTTCGTCCGCCGGCCGTTTACCCAACTTTCCACGCCGTTGCTTAGCCACGTGGCCTGAACTAACCCCCTCGCCTCGAAGTATCTGCCCACGCCTCTCCTAGACCTTGGCGCAATACTGGGAAGGCCCCCCCCCCTTCCCCCGCCCCCTTCCCCCGCTCAAGGCGTAGTCTTAGCGCTGTACCTTTACGGAGTTTGGTCTCCTTATCGAGCTCCCTCAACAAAAAAAAGCATTCGACCCGTGTAACGCAGAGGCGACTGCATCGGCTACCGCTCACCGTGAAACGAGTTGGGTGCAAGGCCCCACCGCCTGAATTCCGATACCAGATCGGGACATGGAGGCATAGAGAACTTTGTCTGCGAATCGAGCCCCGACCGTGTCATTGGGTCAAGGTTTGTGCCTTGGGCGGCTGGTTGTTATTAGCCTTAGGCCGGTGGCGAATATCGACCCTTGAACGTTTTTAAGTGTCGATTTCAATTCGGTCACCTTACACAGGTTGCGCACGGTCTGGGGCGCACATATCAGGGGTACGCAACGCCTGTAGCACCTGTCCGACAAGCGTGTTGAAATGGAACCAAGCACCATATTGGTTAGAAGCCAAGAATGCTCTGGTTCAACATCATTATCCTGCCCAAGGTTCGCTGCCCGGGCACGATCAGGGGTGTGGACAGTCACACGTCAGACAACCCCGGGTACTTGTGATCCAAGGGGGTTTTGTCCCGGGGTTGATGCAATAATCTGGCTATCCCTCTTAACAAATATGCTAGACCTGTCTCTCTAGTACCACGATAGCAAGCAGCAGGCGCCCGGAGCTAACCCACGCTCATTTCTGCTCTGGGGGACACCCCTGGATCACTAAATACTTACCAGTAAAAGTAGTGGTGGTACTTACCGGTATTAAAATACCTGCCGTGACGAAGGCCAATAGGAAGCTTCACGGGATGATGTGGCTGCCTACTGGTTCAACCCGCCATTTTGTTTCCCCTGGGAGGGTGAAGCTCCATATTTTTTTTTTAAAATGCGTATAGGAGGGACACCTACTCCCACTCCCCCAGAGAGAGATACATCCCACCCGGGAGAAAGTCACCAGCATTCCCACGGGCCAATCGGAAGCTGCGTCACGCCTTCCTGTCGGCAAGCGTGACGCAGCGAGGATAAAGACCATGGAGGAGGGGGGGGGGGAGAAAACCCCAACATTTCCCAGTATGCATCTCAGGAACCAGTGAGCGCCACCATTTTAGTTACTGTGGTTCAGCTCGGACGATCACACCTATAAAATACACTCACCCCCCACCAGTGTCAGTGGGACACACACACACACACACACACGTGTCAGTGGGCAGCCTACACAAACACACGTACGTGTCAGTGGGCAGCCTACACAAACACACGTACGTGTCAGTGGGCAGCCTACACAAACACACGTACGTGTCAGTGGGCAGCCTACACAAACACACGTACGTGTCAGTGGGCAGCCTACACAAACACACGTACGTGTCAGTGGGCAGCCTACACAAACACACGTACGTGTCAGTGGGCAGCCTACACAAACACACGTACGTGTCAGTGGGCAGCCTACA